>NC_079231.1:15574377-15686877 GCF_029633865.1 Lampris incognitus
TTCTTCGGATTGTTGATTTTTTCGCTAACCCATCTATTCACTTTCCACAATATCTCCCACAGCCAGGGGAGGCGTAACAGGACCAAGACAATGAGGAGAAATCTGTTTAAGAAAACCGTCAATTGTCTCTGCGGATTTAGCATTGCTTCATAAATGTGAAATGAAAATAAAGAGTTCTGGTTGTAATTCCCCCCTTTCCTGCAGGTTGGGGTCTGTATTTAACCTTGCAGAGGCGCTACAGAGGTACCAACACAGCCGCTGCATGACCAGGCGGGGTATTAACTGACACTGTTGGTACTCAGGATCACTTATCAAACAGAAGAAGTGTTAAAACATGAAACTTGGACATTAGGAACAACAAGTTCGGGTGAAAAGTTAGATCAGATCTCTCCTTACTACTTCGCTTGCTAGTAGCAACGGCTGTCCTGACCCGTTGGGCAAAGGTTGAGCGGCGGTGAATCCATGCCGAAGAAAACCAGAAGAAGACAACCACACGCCGAGAGAGGGTATCAGTGAAACCGAGAAAGTAGGAAGCAATGGGACAGATGAGGAGATTTGAAGAGATGGAAGCCGTACCTGTGTCAGGCTCTTCATTGTGAGCGGCCTTAGCAGTCCATGTGAACCTGTGATCCAGCTCTGTCCTCTGAATTAGGACCCCCGCCGTTCGCCCGTCCCTCCATCTGCCTGGACTAACTAACCGAGTGACTGCTTTATTGCCGACTGACTACGTTTCTGTCTGGCCGTTTGCCGCCCTTGCTATCCACCTGCCCCGAGCGTCTGCTCATGCAAGTGACTGCAGCCGGGGCAGAAATCAGTCTGTGGCCCCGGCTGCTTTAGTCAGCCCTGCTCCAGGGCTCCTCTGAGCTGTCACATGATTATCAAGTGATCTGGTGTTGGCTGGCTGCTGTCAAATCCCAAATCTTAAATGAAGTACACCCCCACCGCAACCCCACCGCCACCCCCACCCTACCCCCCACCCTCCGTCTTTCACACTCTGGTTTTGATTTTATCTCCGATTTCTTCACCGCTGTGAAAAGACAAGAGAAACGTTGCTACAAAACCATCCACTTATACGCCGATCAGCCAAAACATTAAAACCACTGACAGGTCAGTGAATAACACTGATTATCTCGTTGCAATGGCAGCTGTCAAGGGGTGGGATATATTAGGCAGCAAGTGAACAGCCAGTTCTTGAAGTTGATGTGTTGGAAACAGGAAAAATGGGCAAGCGTAAGGATCCGAGCGACTTTGACAAGGGCCAAACTGTGGTGGCTGGATGACTGGGTCAGAGCATCTCCAAAACAGCAGCTATTTTCAAATGATCGGAGGCTGTTGGCTGGCTGCTGTCAAATCCCAAATCTTATATGAAGTGCACCCCCCCCCCCACCATCTTTCACTCTCTGTTTTTGATTTTATCTCTCATTCATTACCGGGGTGTTCCCGGTATGCAGTGGTCAGTACCTAGCAAAAGTGGTCCAAGGAAGGACAACTGGTGAACCAGTGTCAGGGTCATGGGCGCCCAAGGCTCACTGATGCGTTTGGGAAGTGAAGGCTAGCCCGTCTGGGCCGATCCCACAGAGGAGCTACTGTAGCTCAAACTGCTGAAGAAGTTAATGCAGGCTATGATAGACAGCTGTGTCAGGACACACGGTGCACCACAGCTTGCTGTGTATGGGGCTGTGTAGCTGCAGACCGCTCAGAGTGCCCCATGATGACCCCTGTCCACCGCCGAAAGCCCCTACAATGGGCATGTAAGTGTCAGAACTGGACCATGGAGCAGTGGAAGAAGGTGTCCTGGTCTGATGAATCACATTTTCTTTTACATCATGTGGCCGGCTGGATGTGTGTTCTTCATTTACCTGAGGAAGAGGTGGCACCAGGATGCACTACGGGAAGAAGGCAAGCTGGTGGAGCAGTGTGATGCTCTGTGCAATGTTCTGCTGGGAAACCTTGGGTCCTGGCATTCACGTGGGTGTTACTTTGACACGTGCCACCTACCTAAGCATGTTGCGGACCAGGTACCCCCCTTCATGGCAACAGTATTCCCTAATGGTGGTGGCCTCTTTCAGCAGGATAATGCACCCTGCCACACTGCAAAAACTGTTCAGGGATGGTTTGAGGAACATGACAAAGAGTTCAAGGTGTTGCCTCGCCCTCCAAATTCCCCAGATCTCAAGCCGATCGAGCATCTGTGGGATGTGCTGGAAAAACAAGTCCGATCCATGGAGGCCCCACCTCGCAACTTACAGGACTTGAAGGACCTGCTGCTAACGCCTTGGTGCCAGATACCAGAGGACACCTTCAGAGGTCTTGTGGAGTCCGTGCCTCGACGGGTCAGAGCTGTTTTGGCAGCACGAGGGGGACTTACACAATATTAGGCAGGTGGTTGTAATGTTTTGGCTGATGTGTGAGTGTAAAAATAATGATAAGGGATGTTTCATGTACCGACTGTCTCGATATTAGCTCTTCAGAATCACATTTATTTCGGCGGATTCTTCACGGTGGATAAGAGTCAGCTGGCTAAACCTGGCATCAGTCACAGAACGGCTGATTGTATTTCCCCCCACAAAGTCAGAAGTCATGACTGTACTGTTGTTTTTGTTTTTCAATCCTCTTCGGCCCGTCTACAAAGCCGATCAGAGCACCTAATCCTGTCCTGAATGTCTCTCCAGCCCTCCATTCTGCTCCACCTATACTCTGCTGTTCGGTACTGTTGTGTTGTGCTGCGTTATGTCAGATTGCATTGTGTTGTTCTGTTTTCCCTTCATTTTGCTCTGCTCTGTTTCACTGGCATCTATTCTCTTCTGTTCTGCTTGTGGTGTGAGACTGTGATGAATCCTATTGCCTTTCCATGTCACCTAGGGAGACCAGACAACGCAGCGCTCACTTGCATCACACACACACACACACACACACACACACACACACACACACACACACACAGAAAGAGCGGGAGGATGAAAATACAACGTTGTAAAACATCATCTCCTTGGAAGCTGTGAGGTGAGCCATTTCTCTCTCTCTTGCTCTCTCTCGCTCTCTCTCGCTCTCTCTCTCTCTCTCTCTCGGTCCCTCTCTCCCGGTCTCTCTGTCTCACTCTCGCAGTCTCTCTCTCTCTAACTCTCTCTCTCTCTTGCTCCCTCAAATTCAAATTCAAATGTGCTTTTATTAGCATGACAAATATACATTTGTATTGCAAAGCATTTTCACATAAAGGATAATAAGAGTGCACGAATACAGAACATATATACATCAACACATGCAATCTCTCTCTTGCTCTCTCTCCTGCTCTCTCCTGCTCTCTCGGGCTCTCTCTCTCGCACTCTCTCTCTGCCTCCTCCACTGTAACAAAGCAACATGGATACAATGCAAGAGTATGTGAGAATGTGTGTGCGAGTCAGAAGGATATGAGGAGAGAGAGAGAGAGAGAGGGAGAGAGAGACAGAGAGAGAGAGAATGTTCATGCCCCATTAGACTGAGGAGCGGTCTAATGGACGCAGGGGAGTCCACTTTCTACAGGCTACAGTGAGGTAATGGTTAGCGAGCGGGTCGGTACACATTTTAGGAGTGTAAAACAATGGATTCCAGCACTGAAGCGTAGAGCAAGAGTAAAAACCACGGGCCCCATCAACGAGTCTGTGTGTGTGTGTGTGTGTGTGTGTGTGTGTGTGTGTGTGTGTGTGTGTGTGTGTGTGTGTGTGTGTGTGTGTGTGTGTGTGTGTGTGTGTGTGTCTCATAAGACCAGCCACCTGACTGGAGCCAAGACCGGCAGCACAAATGGATTCTTTGGATTTCTAACTTCCTCGTGCAGTTCGACTATTCAGAAAGAAATAGCTGCCGGGCTCGCTCCGGCATTTGTGGACGTAGGGAGACCCCTGTGACATGTTTCAGTCGTCTCTGAGGAGGAGTTTAGCGACGCTTTTCAGAACCCGGCAAACGACGGCAATTAAATGATCAATCAAATCCAATCAAGTTTATTTATAAAGCACAACAGCGGTTGACCAACCTGCTGAAATAGCAAAAAACTGTAAAACACACAACCCCCCCCCCCCAAATATAAGACTAGTTGAAAGACAACAACACTCATACTGAGTTAAAAGCCAAGGGATAAAACTGTGTTTTCAATCTTCAGATCAAATCCACAGAAATCCAGGAGCAGCAGGACTAAGTAACAGATTGCAATTTGAAAACAATGCACAACAAGAAGGCGTGAACTACATCTTCATCAGCAAGCACCGCAGCCTATACCAGACCAGGAAGACACCCCAGCAAACGCCACCGATCACCACCTGCACCCGAACACCACTGCCACCAGCACGGTGGCCCAGCGGTTAGCGCTGTTGCCTCACAGCAAGAAGGCCCTGGGTTCGAACCCCAGGCTGTTCCAGGTCCTCTCTGTGTGGAGTTTGCATGTTCTCCCCGTGTCTGCGTGGGTTTCCTCTGAGCCCAGTTTCCTCCCACCATCAAAAGACATGCATGTTAGGGGTAATACTCCTGTCTGTGCCCTTGACCAAGGCCCCCGGACACTGCACGGCGGCTGCCCACTGCTCCTAGCTACACAGCTAGGATGGGTTAAATGCAGAAAGTACATTTCATTTGTATGTATGTACAAAATGACTAATAAAGAGTATTCTATTCTATCCTATACCCCCCATTAGTCTAACTAGCGTGTACCCACAACCACCACCAACCCCTGCCCGTCAAATCCTCCACCGGTCATCTACCCACCTAATGAGTCTGGGCTATGCATGCAATGGTGCACGCCAGCTCTATTCCCAGCCAAGTGCCAGTGAACCAAACTATTTTATCAGAGCGCCTGAGAAAAACAGGTTGGTGTCAGAGACATGGCAACGCACCAGCTGAACAGAGAATAATGTGGCGGCATCAGGCAGCTCATCCAAATCGGCACGCCAGGTCTTAAAGACTTCCTGTTGGGACCTGTTTCTCACTCAATTTACGTGCCTCAACTTACATATACTGTCTGCAAACGTTAACCCGCACTTATCCCTTTAGGAATGCTCGTGTTTAAAACCTTGTCATTAACAGAGTCTAACCACTGTCACACATTACAGTTCAGTGAAGTGAATGTTACATAACTACCATCATATATATGACATTGCCCCACATTATTATACAGTTGCCATACCAACATGGACCCTGGCTCTGCTGCATGACGGAAGCTAAGCAGGTATGGGCTTGGCTAGTACTTGGATGGGAGACCCTCTGGAAAAAGTTGCTGCTGGAAGTGGTGTTGGTGGGCCAGTAGGGGGCAGTCTTCCCTCTGGCCTTAATAAAAAACAGAAACCCCAGTGCAGTGACGGGGACACTGTGCTGTAGGAGACGCCGTCCTTCGGATGAGACGTTAAACCGAGGTCCTGACTCACTGTGGTCATTAAAGAGCCCATGACACAAAGAGTAGGGGGTCTCCAGGTGTCCTGGCAAAATTCCCAACCTGGCTCTCTCCATCTGGCCACCTAATCATCCCCCCATGTAATTGGCTCAATGATTTCTCCCGTTCCCCCTCAAGATGATGTGTGGTGAGTGCTCTGGTGCAAAATGGCTACACAATGGCGGTGGTTGAGGTGAGTTACCCCCTTCACCATGAAGCACTTTGGGTGTCTAGATAAAGTGCTACATGAATGTAATCCGTTATTAGTAGTATAACAGCAATAGTAAGAGCTGTTTCGGGTTGAACTTTTTGAGCCCAGTATGCAAAACGAGTAAATCTAGTCTTGCCCTCAGCTTCCGAAACACTGGTTGATAGTCTAGTCATGCGGAGCAAAATAAAACGAGTCCCCTACATCCCCATCTTGGTCCTATTGTGATGACACGCCAAACAAATTGAACCGAACGCATTTGAATGTGCAGCGAACGTCCACTGTTACATCACTCGGCGCCGCTCGGCTCTCCCCCGCTCTCATCTAGGAGGACAGACATGCCAACGGCCGCGCAGTCTCAATAGTCAGAGAGCATCACGGAGATCTCCTTCAAAAGCCCAGCCGAGGTAGCTGTCATAGAGCTGCTACACCACAGAGCAGTACGTAATCACTGATAATGTTACACAGCAATCCATACACATCATGACATCTGCCTGCATGTGCACAGATACCATGTTCAAGAATCCAGCTGAGGTCCACCATGTTGAACCGGCTGGTACTGTAAAGTATGACCAAATAATGCTCCCACAAATATTTCACATCTCATTTGGAGGAGACATTTTAGGGAGCCCAATTGATTCCCATTATAATCCATTTCGATGACAACACCCAGATAACATCCGGATGTGGGCCACTTCAGGCAATGATGTGGCTCTGATGGTCTTCTTCTGGCCCTGACAAAATGGATGTGAGCCTGAAGTGGCCCACATGTATAACAGCAAACAAACATGGCCCAAATATGCCAAAGCAAATGTGGGCCTTTTTTTGGGCAAAGATGCGGTGCTCTCAGCAACATGTAATCTGGATGTGATCCTGAAGTGGCCCGTGTGGTAAATGGTGAATATGGCCCAAATATCACAAAACAAATATGGGCCACCTTTGGCAAATATGTATGTGGCACATGCGGCATCGCTATGGCTTGGTTCTGGCCCAGATCTGGCAAACAGGAGCGGACCGCCCAAGTGCCATCATCCCACGCGGTATGTGGGCCGGATGAAAGTGTCGGGTGTGGGACGGGTCTGGGCCACAGCAGTTTTGCTACCTGGGAACCTTTACACATAATAGGAAAAGAACTGTTTAGAGGCTACTTAAATTCTAGCTTTAGCTCACACAAGATTCGGAAACCTTCATGAAGACACCAATGTTCTCTTGTGAACGAACCTCCCCCCCACCCCCCACCCCCCACTCCACCCCAGGTGAAAATAAGCGGCTGGTGACTCCACATGTATTGGAGGAGGCATGTGGTAGTCTGAAGCCCTCCCCGGATCGGAAAAGGGGGTGGACGGCTCGGAAGAGTGGGGTAATTGGCCGGGTAAAATGGGAAGGGGGGTAAGTAAGTAAGTAAGTAAATAAATAAATAAATAAGGCACTGCATAGGTTTGCATCTAAATGCTATAGCTAATTTCAAACAGGACGACTGAGACCGACGCATCAATTCGCAATTTCACTGGGATTGGTGTGCGTTGCGTTTGCATTAGTAAGTACTCCAGCGTTTCCCTGCTCAGTCAAAGACATTCCCTTTTCTTGATCCCTGTAAATATTAATTCAATAATGTTATTTTTAATGACCCAAATCAATTTTATCTCTGCTCCCAACAGAAACCCTAACAAATGCTCCACGAGGATAATCACGTCAGCCTTCAGCGGTTTACGATATGTACTGAACGTTCACTCCAGGATGGATCGCCTTGCAACGTCTACAATTCAAGCCAATAAATATCGGTTTTTGCTGGCGTTGCCTGGAAGCAAATGCACCTCCAGGAAGAAGCGACTGGCTTTTTTAGAAGTTGCCAAACAACATTGCGCTACAAGGCTCCGCGCAGCAAAAGCGGCGTGAAGAGAACCCCCCACCGACCGCCGCTGAAAAGCTTTTAGCCCCCGTCCCAGAGGGGTCAGCCCCTTTAATCTGCAATCAATGGGACATTTCTAGAGGAAAAGACATCAACATGTCAGCATTACCCAAAATAACAACGCTAAGATGAACGTATATCGAGAGAGCTGTCACTAGACCTTGCCCGCCTCGGCCCCGGTGTTTTTAACTCGGGCCCAGTGCTAAATTTGACTGGGGTTCGATGCAGGGCCTGTAGTCTTGTCTTTTGTCCTGATCGCGCACGTCATACTTTTTGGAGCAACAGTGGTCCACAAAGGCCCGTCAAACTGGACTGAGTGGTTTGGTTGCTGAATCCCATCTTTTGCACTCGAACCCGTTAACATAACGCGGAGCGTCGTGCAAGTCTAGCCATAAAATACCCTGAGGAATGAATCCCAGGGAAAACGATCAGGTTATGGGACAAACCAAGATGACACCAAAAACCTCGCAGAACTGTGAATCTGAATCTCTTAGGAGAAAAACGAGATTCGAACAACCGTGCTGAACCCTCACACTGGATTTTCAGAGGGCAGGGGATTTTCCAATGAGAGTTTTCAGACCTTTTCCTGTCAGCTTCCTGACGTATATCATGAGTAAAGCGGTGTAATGGAGGATTCAGCGCCCCATCAAAACTGACGCCGTAAAGTGTGTGGTCATGTACCGTTACAAGTGGGCAGCGATAGCCGATAATCAGATTAATCAATAACGCTCTAATGGACCGCGGGGAACGTTGCCCTGGAAGGCCAGAGAGAGAGAGAGCGAGAAAGAGAGGGGATGAGCAAATAGGAGTGAGGGAACAGTTCTTCAAGGTACGGGTACACAGTCAGCATTTAGGAAGAGGATGAGGAGAAAAGGTGCACTTACTTCTCTTCCCTTAATTCCCCCCCCCCTGCTGTCAGCATGTCCAGCCCACTCTCCATCTCAACACTATTTCTTCCGCGCTTTTTGTCTCATCCCTCTTCCTTTGTCTACCCGTTTACTCCCCCACCTCTGGTTCTCTAGCTCTGTGTGTGTCTCTCTCTCTCTCTGTTTGACCTAGGGACCATGGGGAATGGTGTGTGCCAGGGGCGAGCAAGCGAGCTATCATTCCCTCGGACAGAGAAAACATTAAGGTGTCCCTGCCTTCCTCAGCACTTTGACTGGAGACACAGAGGGAAAAAAAACATTATAATGATGACCTGAGTTCAAACGACATATCTCTCTCTCTCTCTCTCTCTCTCTCTTACTCTCTCTCTCTCCCTTTCTCCTTGTCTTCCACTATAGAGGCCTCTACGCACCATTACCCCAGGGCTATCTATCATCTGTCTCTTTGTCCTGTGGGTTCTAATACACTGTTAATGTTACTAGAGCAACAGTGAAATTGCCCCTTAACCCCCCCCCACCTCACCCCCACCACCCTAGCAAATACAAAGAAGAAGAAGAAGAAGTAGTAGTAGCAGTAGTAGTTTTGGAAAAGACATACTTAATCAAAACAGATATGACTGTCCATAACAAATAACATACTTGATTTTCTCGTCGTGCCCCCCCCCCGCTTTCTACTTAATTTCCATTTCCATTCTGTGGCTAAAGCGGCGCATTGTGAAGACGGCCTGTGCAGCCGCGACACAAGATCTGACCCATGCTTCCTGCTGTCGTACAAACACACGGAGGTAGCTGCTGAGCCCGGGTGTGGAAAGTGAAGCCATGATCAGCCTGGAGGAGGCGCAATAAGAGTAAAATGGCTTATGGCGCTCGTTAATCCTTTCGGTAAGGAGGTTAACCCCGATGTACTTTGTGGATGGCCCGCAATATGGACAGGAGGGTGTTACCTTCTTAGCCTGATCCCGGGAGGGACCCTGGAGGGGCAAGCATGCACACACACACACACACACACACACACACACACACACACACACACACACACACACACACACACACACACACACACACACACACACACACACACACACACACACACACACACACACACACATCCATTTCAGCATTCCACAACTGCCTGAACAGCGGCAAACCTTTCTTGAGCCCTGAAAAGTTGATTTTTTTCCCTTCTTTTTCAAACATGTATTCATTTCACAGCATCATTCTGCATGTAAAAACAAATCAATGGGGGCATTTACGTTTGGGGTACTCAAGTTACGGGGGTTTGACTTTCCAATCTGATAGAGCTTCAGCCAAGGCTGAATCGATAGCAGTGAGCTATTAAGAGATTCCCTTTTGCCAAATTGGAGCGATCCTCCCTTGACCAGGTCGTACCCAGGGCTGGGGCACACAAAGTAATAGTCTTGGGGTTTTTTTCTGTCTGCCTGATTGTCTGTCTCTTCCTATCTGCCTGCTGTCTGTCTGTCCGTCTGTCCATATCCCCCCACCACCACCACCACCATAGATGACTCATAAACACGCCACATGGATGTTGGACCGCCGTGTCAGCCAAGCCGGCTATGAATTATTGACACCCAGACAGAGCCAGGGAGTACATGCGATACGTTGCCCTCCTCATCACCGGGCTATTGCTAAATGTTCACTTCCCACCAGATAGCCCCGAGGTGACGGCAATGCCACGCAGATAAACAACATGCTATATATCCAGTAATCCAAAAGTGAAAATCATTACCATTATTATTAGTAGTAGTAGTAGTGGTAGTCGTAGTAGTACTAGTTTTTTTATTTTTCTCCCCTTTTTCTGCCCAGTTGTATCCGGCCAATTACCCCACTCTTCCGGTCGCTGCTCCACCCCCTCTGCCGGTCCGGCAAGGGCTGCAGACTACCACACGCCTCCTCCCATACATGTGGAGCCACCAGCTGCTTCTTTTCACCTGACAGTGGGGAGTTTCACCAGGGGGATGTAACACGTGGGAGGATCACGCGATTCCCCCCCAGTTCTCCCTCCCCCCTGAACAGGCCCCCCGACCAACCAGAGGAGGTGCTACTGCAGCGACCAGGACACATACCCACACCCGGCTTCCCACCTGCAGACACGGCCTATTGTGTCTGTAGGGACGCCCGACCAAGCCGGAGGTAACGGGGATTTGAACCGGCGAGCCCCGTGTTGGTAGGCAACAGAATAAACCGCTACGCTACCCGGACGCCCCCGACATACAGTAAAGTTGTGCGGCCCTTTGATTCTCTACAAACAGACAGGAAGTCAGACGGAGACAAGAGAGGCACTCCCTGTCCAGGAGGACTCCAGATTAGTCAGCAGCAGGGGAATTCTGGGTAGCTGCTTTAATACAAAATCCTCCGACATGGCCGTCAACCTGGGGGCGGAATAATTCAAAATGCAAACTGGGCCCCAAACAATATTACTGTTTGATTCACATGCTGGTAGTAATGCACGATAATTTGTGCTGAATGTCCTTGACGGGGGTGCACACAAGCTGTTTGGAGATGTGTGTGTGTGTGTGGGGGGGGGGGGCAAGAAACCACTGCCACAGAAACCAGTGAAACCAGAAGTCTTTTTGTGGCAGCCAATCTACCGCTTGTGTGCATGTGTGTGTGTGTGTGTGTGTGTGTGAGAGAGAGAGAGAGGAACTAGAAAGTGTGCATCACTGTGAATAGGTTATTTCATTTGCAGTGACAGAAACAGCAGATGAGCACATCGTGAGTAGAGAAGAGAGAAGAGACGAGAAGAGAAGGAGAACAACCTAACATCCATTACACAGTACATGTAGTGAATACATTAAAAGCACATAAAGTCGTGAAGCGTTTACACGTCATGATGATTACCTCTCCTTGTCTTGGCGACTAGAGGGGGACGACGGCTACAAACATTATACAACTTTAGTGGCGTAGATGTTCGACTTGAACGACAGCTATAGGCTTATGTAACAACTTCTGCCTTCTTACCAAACCGGAGATGGCAGCTACTGGAGAGACCGGCACACTTGTCCGAGTAACCCAACAATAATGCAACCAGCATTGCGGTACTCGACGTGTCTGTACAGTTACTACACCAAAGAAATTAGTCGAAGCAACCGAATTAGAGCAATGACGAACCACGTCTTAACTAAAGCATTATCACCGTGTTAGTACTGTTAGTCTGGTAACTGATGCTTTCGTGCAATATGGGTTATAAGGCTGAGCTATGCTGTTTCAGAATCGACAGCACGGTACATGTGCAATAGTCACAGTGCAAAGGATGCAATGTAATGTGAAGCCAGTTGGGCCCATCGGTCATGCTGGGCTTAAACTTGCATTGCTTGATAGAAAATTAAATCAAGCAGTGTTCGCTTTTTCATGACTACTCGGAGGGAGAAAAAAAATCTCATGCAGCTGACAAATAATATAATTTACTCTGATTTAATGGCTTCCTGGACCGACTCTGAAATCCCCCGAATATTACTCGGCCATAACAGGCTGCATCTGAGCACTGACCGGTGAAAAGGAGACATCCTGATCGACCCAAGACTACTGAGAAGCCTATGATTTTTGGATAATATGAGTGTCAGAGGAAGCTGCCATTTACATATCACATGACAGAGCCTCTTTGGTGTATCCAATCTATTTCCAGTCTCCTTCTTCCTATTCCTTCTCTTCCTAGACCCAGCTCTGCTCATTTTCTCTCCTCTCCACTCATCATGCTAAAGGGTAAATGAGGACATATCAGTCTCACAACTCCCTTGTTCTCTCATTTCCTCCTCACTTCACCCCTTTGTCTCGCGGTCTCCTACTGTCTGTCTGTCACACCAACAGGCTGGACCACCACTGTGTCACTGCTGTACACTGTGAAAATGTGATGTAACACTGCTGAACTGGCTTTCTGATGTCAAGCTGTGGTGCACATACTAATCAATACTTTTCACAGGACAATGGCTGGCGTGTGTAAGCTTTATAACCCAGTTGATTGTTGGCTTACGCTTGTGTACGCAAAATCAAAATATGGAGGTATAGTGTGCACCGTGGAAAGGCATGGGGTAAAATGTAAACAAATAATTCGAGGCCAAACGTGAGTAAACTTAGTCTGTTAGTCCTTTCATGTGATTTAAGTTAGACGCCATTAAAAATGTGACAGCTTGCTGTTTGGCTTTCGGTGAATCTTTTGAAATTGAAGTTCACATAACGCCTCATCAGACAACAAGAGGCTAACCAACCTGGGTGAATGAGAACATTTTTTTTGCATGTTTGGGTGTGCAGAATGGCACAATGAGTAAGTCAGCCCAGCCTCATTAACATACAGGAGGACGTGGGATTCAACCTGCAAGTATACTTGGTCTGCTGCAGACCAAGTATACTACCAAGGTCTGCTGCAGGCTTCATAGACGCTGTGTTTTATCTGACCTCTGCTATGCTCCCCCTGTGGAGGTGGGGCAGTGAGAACAGGGCCAAATAAACTGTGACTTTATATTCTTGATGCTATTCTTATTACTACTAAGAGTGATCAGACCATTTGTTCAGGTGAGAATTCCTCTGAACTAGTGACGCTCATACGAATTTAGCACACAGTGTTGCCCAGGCCAATTTACAGCGAAAACAAAAGTATAGTAGAGCTTGTAGTCAATGACCCCGTCCTGTGAGAAAGGCAATCCCGCAAGGGTTGGATGCATGTCTCTGCGTGTGCCATGCTGTAAGCCTCTATTTTACTCTGTGCAGCAAAATGCATATCCAAAACGGCTTTTATTTAATCAGCCATCTGCAACAGTTGGAAGAACATGCCTAAGCCTCCCCTAGCGTGCATATAAACCTGCATGAGCCCTCACGTGAGCGGCGCTTCCCCTCTCTGGATTATTGCCAAATCCATTACCGCGCACTCTGATGCAAACCACAGCCTATACGGGCTATAGGCAAAGACTTGGCTGTTGTTGCCTATTGATTCGACGGAGAGCATGTGAATTACATAATTCATGTGACTGACTGCCTGACTCCTCTGGTTACACAGAAGTTTTAGAGAGTGAAAAGTGTCACAAAGCTGCAAGAGTGTCACTTTCCCCACTTTTCCGCGGAGCCGTCTGTATTCGCTGATTTGAGAAGCTGCTGACGCTGCAGAATCCTACAGCCAGCTTACACGGTCCACCTTGCACCTCTTAATAACTTCCTACCAGCAAATAACTCCTCACACACTATAAAGCGCAGACAACACGTCGATGGACAATTCCGCGAGCAACTCTGCCCAACCTGCCCTCGGCTCGCCCTCCTTCTGAGACCGCCTTTCTGTTGGAGCGACGACGGAGGGACTTGCACGTTAACCACCACAGACCAGTTCATAACTTCCCAATAATGGTTTCACGCCGTCTTCCTGACGTCAGGCGATTTCCCCAGTGGGCTTCTCCCTTTCCTCCCTTTTCCCCAAGACTGAAACTTGAACCAGATGAGCGGCCGCCTCATTACGCGACACGAGACCTGTCATGATAGCACGCGATGATAAAGACCGACAAAACATGGTTTAAAAGTCGACGGGCGGCCCGAGACGGACGGAGAACTTACGTATCTGCTGATGAGGGTCCGCAGAGTGCTGAGGTCCATCCCCATCCTGGTCGCCTCTCCTCACGGGACACTTCTTATTACCGAGGCGCGTCGTTTCCTCAGCGCCTGTAGACGCCTAGCTTCTTTCTTTCTTGCGTTTTCTCCGCGACTTTCATGATTGCTGCGCCCCCCCTCCTCCTCCTCTCCTTCTGTTCTTCTTCTTCTTCTTCCTGAATTAAAGGATCGCTCACTCGTCCCGCAAATCCTCATGGAAAAACTGGCATTAGGCTACGACGATGGGCTCTCGTAGTTTTTTGTTTTTTTGGGGGGGGGGTCAGTTTCTATATACATATATATATATATATATACATATAAGTGCAGAAACAAGTTTAAGGCTCCCCTTCTTCTGAGACTGTGTTTCTGAAACAAGATCTACACTACTATAAAGTCTCTCGCTCTCTCTCTCTCCCTCCCTCTCCCTCACTCACTCACTCACTCACACACACACGCACACACACACACGCACGCACACACACACACACCTACCCTTCCTGCGCTCGTAATCCTCTTGCTCTCGCCGTGGGGGAAAGGAGATTTTCTGTCATTTTACGTCACGGGGATCCAGGTGGAGGGAAGATGAGAGCGACTGCGCACTCTAGCGTTGTCTGGAAAATCATCGCAAGTCTAATGATGAATATCCATCCATGCCATTATCCAAACCGCCTGTCCTTACTCAGGGTCGCGGGGGTGCAGGAGCCTAACCCAGCGGTCACTGGGCGGCAGGCCGCCAGACCATCACAGCCCCCCCCCACACACACACACACACTTAGGGACAATTTAGTACGGCCGAGTCACCTGACCTACATGTCTTTGGGCTGTGGGAGGAAACCGGAGCCCCCGGAGGAAACCTGCGCAGACGCGGGGAGAACATGCAAACTCCACGCTGAGGAGTATACTGAATAGATAATGGCGTTGTTGTTCCATGTTTGCAGTCCCCCCCCCCCCGTTCTCTCTCTCTCTCTCTCAGTGTCTGTGTGTACGACACGGGTGCTTCACTGGAGATTGTGGACGAAATGGCAACCTAAGAGGTTACTCGGGCAAAAAGTCACTTCTTGCCACCACATATAAATTATCATGATGCAGATGTAATGGCACATTTGGTATTCTATATAGTCTATTACTTGTGATGCGTTGCATTATTTCTGTGTAATAACGCTCACGATTTATTATTTTAAAATACATGTTCATTTGTTGTGGCAAAAAAAAGAAGAAAGAAGAAAAGTTGTATTTGTATAAAAAAAAATAATCGTCAACCGTAATTGTGCGAGGTCGGAACTGTTTTTCGCGGCGTTGTGTTTTTAGGGGGACAATGTTTTCATTCATTTGTCCTTTCTGGTGTTCCGCGCTAGCAACGCCGCCGCTGGAGACGCTTTTCGGCGGGTCCGGTTAAAATGGCGTTGTCGACAGCGAGGGAGCGCAGCTAACACCAACCGTGGTATTTATTCCGTTGATCTCGAACGAAATATCAACCGCCGCCGCCGCCGCAATGGCTGCCCTGGACCAGAAATCACCCAACGTGCTTCTCCAGAGCCTGTGCTGCAGAATCACGGGGAAAAGCGAAGGTAACCACGGAGGGGTGGGGGTGGGGGGATATGATCTACGGTTGGTCGAGCCAGCCGGCCGACATCCGTCCATGTCGGTACGGGTCAGCGTGTAGCTGGCGGCCGGAGAGGTTAGCTTAGCTCAGCTGGCGCCGTGCTGTCCAGCGCGTCCATGAATAACCTCGTTTTATCTCGTACCCAGCTGCCACCACGTAACCCTCTCGAACGACACGTAAGCCTGCTAAAACGTTAGCTTTTAAAGTAGACCCGCGTTTGAGGCGAAGGCGGCAGCGCTTTCACCCCGGTTTCTTGGCCGTCTTCAGGGGAGCTGTGGTCGGTCCTGCTCACCGGCTGCAGGCCCCATCCTGGAGGAGTGCGTCGCTTGCTTGTGAGGTTGTGTAGGAAGAAAGCCAGAGCAATCCGGTGCTTCATTTTAAGTGAGAGTGCAAATACTAACCCAAACATTTCATTTTTCAATATCCGTTGAGCCGCTGAGGGAGAGAGATTGGTGGATGGCCAAGTTGATTCTTTATGCTCTTGTTTAAAGAAATGTGTCGCCACAATCTGTACGTTAAACTACAAGAGTACCTCCATATACATTTGCATTATTTGTTTTCATTTACTTATGGCTGCACAGATGATCTTACGTATAACATTCGTGCGTGCATGTCATGTAAGGGCCATGAATTATCTGATGGACACCGAGCTAATGTAAAGGGGCATTTTCTCTTGAGATTACAACGGTATTCATCCATCAATCTTCTTTAACATGCTACTATCATTTTTATCAGATTTTGTCTCATTTATTACTTCACACCCTTGTAGTTTACTGACAAGTGCCCCCCCCCCCAATTAACTCTGTTTTGCAAAGTTATGCAATGATGTACCGTTAATTTCCTAAGGTAGTTCATTGGTTATAGCCACATAATCCAAGTCAGGGTTGTAGGGGGGGCGGAGAGTTTTCCAGCAGCCAATACTATATAGAGTGAGAGGCTCCCACTTCTGACAAAATTAAAACGGGCTGGAAGAAGCAAAACCATGACTAAAATATACTGTAATTGCACAATTTGTGGTTATTATTGTCTCAAACCCACCTTTGTCTTTGGTCGTAAGTCCTTTTTGATCATCTGTCTTCAGCTGAAGTTGCCCACCAGTTCCAGTATGCAGTGCGAGTCATTGGAAGTAACTACGCCCCCACTATTGAACGTGATGAGTTCCTTGTGTCGGAGAAGATCAAGAAAGAATGTGAGTTTAATTTGAAGCAACACTATCCCCAACTGAAACAAATTCAGAATATTTTGATAGGAAGCAACAGTGTTTTTTACACGGAATCACACATCTTTAAATCCACATGTAAACACTGTTTTCGGCCCATTTTAAGGGGAATCCACTCCTCGTCTAGACAGTTATTTAGGCTTACTGGGTAGGGAAACTGCTGCACAGGCATTTTTAACCTCCATCATAATGCTGTATGAACAGGTAGCAGGCCAGTTGCAATAAGTTAACCTTCAGTTTGCCCAGAACTGGGTTTCGACCAGAATCATTGTATTATGTTATGCCACAGAAAAGGCTCTGTCTTATCCAAAATACCTTCTTATAAAGAATCGATGTCAAATATTGAGATTGGGATCATATGTGTTCCATAATGTTAATGTAGAAGTATCTTTATACAAGCATGCTATGGTTCATGACATGGTGCTAAACAAATTTAACTACCATTAACTATCTTTTGGTTAGTTCTTCCTCAACACATGTACATTTAGAACATTCATCATAGTTTATTTATGTGCCTTATACATAATGCTTATACTTAATGCTTTATACATTAAATATACTTTTGTAAATCTGAGTAGACCAGAAACACCAAGTCTAAATGAGATGTTAGTGCATCACAACATTTAAGCAAAAACCTGCTAGGGCAATGGCAAATTCTCTGGGCGGCCTTACTAAATATGGGCAATACTTTGGGAACACTGATATAGTAAAGTGAGTCAAATCTTATATTTCACCTGAGTATTCTGTCTGTGTGGGTGATAACTCTGCATCTTTGTCTCTCAAAGAGTAAAGTCTGTTACATCTCAGTAGTCTTCAGCTGTTTATCATGTCAACAGATAGTTTTCATATGTCCGCTCTGCCACTAAGTATCGAGAGCCCTTCTTTTTCTTATACTGTTGCCTCTGTAGGAAGTGTCGTCGTCTCGCCAGCTAAACCTTACTGCACTGCAACAACAAATCCCAACAGACTATCAAAGTAGTCAAAGTACAGCCATTAGTGGTATTGACTCAAGCTTGGATGTAGAAGACAGAACTGAAAAAGTCAGTATTTGTCTTTATTTAGTCTAAGACGAGACCCTGACTTACAGGAACTTGGTTAATGACATTTTAGCAAAGCTAAAGGGGGAGTTGCATGATCACGGTTAAAAAAACCCCAATCCTGTTTACTCAATGCTGCGATCAATATAATTCCCTAGAATTGCTGGGGTTTTTTATGTTTGTGGCTGGCAAGATGCTAGGATGCTGCGTCAGTCCCAGTCGTCACACCCTCCTGATAACGGATTTTATAATGCTTGAGCCCGTATGATCATATCCTCATATTAATTCAAAAGTGTTCATTGTAATCCATGTATTATCCACAAGGACAGATGATGGACCGTTCTTTGCTACTCAAATTAGGGATGGACGGTATTGGATTTTTGCCGATATGCCGATATTTTCCAACTCATTTTTGGCCGATGCCGATATATGCACATATTTTTCCACCTAATTTCAAAGAACATCACGTTTCTCCTGTAGTAGACTAAACTGAAGCTGTTACACTGACCACGAAAGCTGCGGGCATCACACTGCTGATCTCTATTTTTACACGGCTGGTCTATTTTTTTTTTCTATGTAGCCCTCCAACAGACGAGTACAATCTGTTTAAACGTGATTAAAATAAATACGTCATTGTACCAGAGGCAATGCAATGTAACCTTGTGGGGTTTTTTTTTAATTGCACATTAAAATGCTAAATCAATTAAATCAAATGTGTATTTATGATCATGTAGTGAAAATGATCTAGTTAGTTAATTTAGTAAAAGTTAAAGCATTTGCCTCTTAACTTACCCATTTTCCAAAGTATCCTACTTAAAATCTCTGAAAACTCCTCAGAAAACATGGGCTGGCGCGGAACAGATCCCGTTGGTATAGCAGGTTAAAAATAAAAAAAAATTCCACCTACGTGATGTGCTGTGTCCGTGCCTGGGCATGCCGCTTGCACATAATTAAAGCGTCGTCATATCGGCATTTTGGGCCGATGCCAATATTTCATTTTAAAGCCTTTATCGACCGATACCGATGACATGCCGATGTCATTGTTTAACCCTGACTCAAACCTCTTTTTTGTGTTTAGATTGAGGGAAAAGATGCGGTAATGCGGTCTAAACCAGTGTGAGCATTTGCTGACATGTCACTCAGTCTCCGTTGACTCTTATGTGATGTGATGTTGACGTGCTAGGCTTGTACTCTCACAGTTGACTAGATGTTTCAGCTGACTGAGATGAAAGAACTGAGTGCAGCTTTTTCCCCCACTGTCACAAATGTAGTAGTGAAATGTGCATAATTTTCCCACCTTTTTAACATTTGGGTTTACAAAAACTTTGCATTGTAGCTTTTGCACATGTGCAAAAAGAGGCTGGAAGGCTTGCTGTAGGAGACCTTGAGAAAATGTTCAGAATTGTCTTGTCAACATCCAAGCCCTGTCAAGAACAGGAATAATGGTTTTACCCTGTTGCTGTTCCAGTGCTCAAACAGAGAAGAGAGGGAGATGCCGCTCTGTTCTCAGAGCTCCATAGAAAGCTTCAGACTCAGGTTGGTATCATTTCTGCCTTCATTAATTCGGTCTAACAATCCAGACTGGATTGAATTGTCTCTTTGAAAAAATCCTTAAAGGAAGAGGGTAAAATTGATGTTAATCCTTTTTGTTTTGACAGGGGGTTTTAAAGCATCGCTGGTCTGTCCTATATTTGCTCCTCAGCCTCTGCGAAGACCCCCGCAAACCATCCAGCAGGGTGGGATGAACACATACAAACAAACTCATTTAATTACTCAGTCTAGGCTCTTTCATTCAATCTACATTTGCATGCCCTGTTACTGTGTGAACAGTCTTACCATATTCATACTCAGCAGGCTTCATTCTGCAAAAACAGGGTTTGGTTGTCTTCACATTCAGCACACAGTATTATGGTGATACGTCCATTAATTAAAGAATAAAAACAGGGATTTCTAAAAAACAGCACAGGTAGAAAATAAATGTGGAAATAACAAAGAGGAAACTGCCAAGCTAGGGGCAATCAAGGGGCTAGTTTGTTCAGATTTATGGAAATAATCAGATTGGGAGAAAGCTAATGCTTTAGTTTTGCTGCAGTTTAGTATCATTAAAGTTTAAAGAATGTGACATTGCTTTGACTGCCTTTTCATACAAGCTTTTCCTCCTGACTCTGCTCTCCATCATTCCCAGGTGGGCAACTATGGGGCGCTGTTTGCCCAAGCGCTCCCAAGGGATGCTCACTCCACTCCATTCTACTGTGCCCGGCCTCAGAGCCTGGCCCTCAGCTACGGGGAGAGGACAGGGGCCTCCGGTGGCACCACAGTGGTTGCTGGGGCCCCTGGAGCTGGGGGCCTCTCGGGTACTTTGGGGACAAGTGGCATCTCTAGTTTAGGAGTGTATTCACTCAACGGACCGACGCCAACGCCACAGTCACTACTGTCCGGGTAAGTAGATGCACGTAGGCCTACACCTGCACAGAGACACACACGCAGGTTAATGCTTCAGAGGTGTTACAGCCACAACAAATACACATTTGGCTCAGCCTTGTGACCAGCAACATATAAAGAGGGAACACCACAGAGCGTTGCAATTAAACAGGGAAATGAATTTATTTACAAAAAGAAATAATACATTACCAAAACCGTGGGAGACTGGAGGCCCAGCCAAACAGAACAAAAGGGTGGGGAATCCTGGGCCAACCAAACATTGGGCCGTCAGACCCAGAACCCCCTAAAGTACCAAAAACAGTGAATAACTAAACTAACAAAATACAGCCACTAAAACTGGACTTCCAGACCTCCAGCCTCAGAAGGAAATAAACACAAAATAAAGGGAAAAGAAACTAAAGTAGTTAGGGGTGGGAATCTTTCAGAATCTCATGATTCGATTTCGATTCTTGGGGTCACGATTCGATTCAAAATTGATTTTTTTATTTTTATTATTATTATTATTATTATTCAAAGGGATACCCGATTCAAAATCGGTTCTCGATTTGGTACATAGGGGTGCTAATTTCAGGATCTACTCCAGTCCGCTGTGCGCTAAGAAAGGCGGTGTGGCGAATGATGCATGAAAGCAGACTAAAGTGTGTATAAGATTATGTAGTTTTTATATGTGAAAAAGTTATATCAATTGATTGCAATAATGTGAACACAAAAAGGCAAACCTAACCTTTCTCAGTAAAAAACCGACGCGATGGTATGACGTACTTTGGCTCAGTTGTCTGGATCATAAATCTAAAGCCTTCGTTGTTGACTATGCTGTAGGGGTGCAGGTCTTTGGAAATGAAACAGGCGATAGAGCTAGTTATTTGCCCGTTCAGAATTGGCTGGAAGTTTGGTAAAGTGGTGCAGTGTGCGTTGGTTGTTTGTTTATGTTGCAAGAGGTCATTGCTGCACTTTTTTCACCTCTGGGTGATGGTGTATGATGTGAGACCTAACATTTGTAGTGTTCCTGAAATACTTAACTTGCAAATCTTGCATATTGAATGAGTCATGTCGAGCTCCTTCTTTCCCGGGAGATTGTAAAATCCAAAATGCGCCCAAACGCTTGCTCGTGATGGGACTGGCTGAATTTGTTGCCACTCCATTTTTGGAAAGGCTACCAAGAGCCAACGTTAGCAGTGACTGACTAGACACTGTCATGTTTTCCTGAAGCTGGAACAAGTGCGTGGCAAGTCAACACTGCCAGCAGCGAGGAGGCTACTTAAGACTGGAAAAACAAGTTTTTAAAAATGGATTTTTGGGATCTGTGAATCTATTCAGAATCATAGAAGATAGGAATCGCGATTCATACATGAATTGACCCCCCCCCCTAAAAAAACTAGCTACTTTGTTTGAGGAGCGCCACCAACTCCCTCTCTTGCAGCCTCTGTTATAAGCGGCAGGGCCGCCCACTAATACCACCAGATCAGGAACACCTGAGTGAGAAGGGAGGGGAGCGAGGGAAGAACACAACAAAGGGCAGCGGGTAACAAGAGTGTAGGATGAGTGCACTAGCTGTGAAAGCATAAAACAGTATTTTTATGGATCAGCCATTTCAACTAACTGTCTATTACATTAGTGGATTCTTTCATCGTAACTAAACCCACCTCTTTGTTCCTGATTTACTCCTTTTGGCCACACTAAGGCAGTCTCGCCTGAAAAGCTCTTGGAAGAGAAGGGTTATGTATTTGACACTTACTTCTAGGCAAAGACAGCTTCAGTTAACACAAGGAAAGGAGCCTGTCCCTCAGCAGTGTTTGGTATAAATCTGTTTATGATGCTATTAGTTTAGGAGGAGCATTTTATTTCATTTATCAAGATAGGTAATGCAAAAGTCCTCCACTTTTTTCTTTTTTTTTCATAATTTATTTCTGATTTTTCCCTTTTCTCCTAATTTAGTGGCCAATCAATCCCTATTTTAGTTCAAACACACACCCCCCGTACTGCATGTGTTTGCCAACTGCATCTCTCCGGCAGGCAGTCTCGAAGGGGACGCCTCACCACTTTCGTGACAAGGCGAATCCAGGCCGAACCACTGCTTTTTCAGACACACACAGACGCATTCATGTGACAAACACTAGCCGACTCTGCCCCCCTCCCAAAGACGGTGTTGCTGCTTCATCGAATCCGGCCATAGTCGGATCTGACGAGACTGGGGCGCGAACCCCGGTCCCCAGTGGGCAACTGCATTGACATAAACCAATACTTAGACCGCTACACCACCACGGACCCAAAAAGTCCTCCACTTAATAATGTCCACTGAGTTGTCTCAATGCTCATTTTGGATGGGAGTAGACTTTTTCATTAATCTGAGGATATAGAGTTTTTATGGCACTAAATAATGGTTAAAAATACCTCCAGAATCCACTATTGGGGCTTTAATTAGACATAGGTGTTCATTTCCAAGTAGACACACAATTTGTTTTGGTCATGTCATTTGTTTTTTTCTTAAACTAAGCCTTATTGCTGTTGAGTGCATCATCTTAGACTGTTAAGGAAATTTGGATGGTGTCATTGGAGGGATATTTACTATCTATCTATATATATCTATATATATATATATATCTATATATATATATAGTGTCAATTAGAACTCAGCAAAATGTTTGAAAAGGTTTTATGGCTGATGACACTGCATCCTGAAGGGAAACCGTAATTGTCAAGTTATTAATTGGTTTAATTTGCTCATTAATGTGCTCATTACTAATTAACAACAATTTATCAGAGTTGGTGTAACTGTCCACTCATAGGATGGTTTTTGCTGGTTCCAAATTACAATTTAACCTCAGGTCAGGTACAAAGGTGTTTCTAAAGTTTGAAAATAGGGGCTCAATGAGAAAGCTTAACAACACATTCTAATGGTGTAAGGCGGTAATACAGATCATTAAAAGTATATATTTGTGTGTGTGTGTGTGTGTGCGCGCGCGTGCGTGTGTGCGCGCGCGTGCGTGTGTGCGTGCGTGTGTGTCCTAGACAACCTCCCCAGTCAGCAGCGGGTGGTGCTCAGTCATTGGGATCTCGTTTGGCCTGGGCTCTTCCTATAAGCTCCTCTCCCTCCTCTGCCCTTGCCCCACCAACTTCACGGCCTCCAGTTGGACCTCCCACTCTCTCCAACAGGGCCCTCCGCCCACGCAGAGATGGAGACCCTAATTGTGAGTCCTCGTTTGGTCTATATGAGTTGGCGCGTTGTCGTGGATAGTTGACAGTGAAGCACAGCTTAGGTGTTTTAGGCTTCATTACTTAATTTATTCTTATTTTCCCTTGTTTTCTCAGCGAGTTACGTAAAAATAGCGTCTGCCGAAACGCCTTCAAGAACACAAATACACCACTTCCTGTTTCATTTTTGTCCAAAACTGGAAAATCTGCAAGCAATCTTTATCAGAATTACAAAGAAAGTGGTCATTAAAAAATACATCAATTGTGTGCTTAGTATTAAAAGTTCATGCTGATGCTTGCCAAGAAAAAGTATGAAAGTTAAGAATGACTAGAGCTGTTTTCCACCGTTGTCCTGTGCTCTTCATGTCTTTGGTCAACCAATTAAAGATAATAACTTGTCTGCTGACAGTTCCCCATGGCTCCATTAAACGTACAGCTGTGGACCTCCACCAGAACACCATGCTAAGTCCTTTCATCCTCTTTGTCACTTTTATTTCCTCGTCCTTTGTGTGTCCAGCGGAGGTGAGTGAGGCGGCGCTGGTGCGCGACATCCTCTATGTGTTCCAGGGCATCGATGGCAAGTTCATCAAGATGAGTGCCCAGGACAACTGCTACAAAATAGACAGCAAGGTACTCTACAATGAAGTCTAGTCAAGCAAATCAACAAGCCCAGGTTTTGAAGTTCTGGCAAATAGAAAGTCTTGAGTAGAGACAACATACTAGCTTGCAGATTTAATGTCTGGTCCACTGTTATTAAGTCATTCCTTGTTAAACTTGCATGTATAAATTAACACTTGCCATATGAGTTGACCATTGCAGGCTGGAATAGAAATGCTTAAGTCCAAATGAAACTGAAACTCTCTAGGTTTATCAAAACAACCATAAGTCAGTGTGTTTTTTTTATTTAGAAATATAATGTTATTTATACTGTCCTCTTGTTCAGGGGTAAGACTTCAAAAGTAGTCTCTCCACTGTTGGCCTCGTTTTTTCACAAGAGTAATACCACTGGTGTTCCTCTAAAACCTTACTCCCGAGTATCCACCCTTTTAAAAGTTATAAAGAGACTATCACTTTACCAGCCTCGCAAGTACACAGCTGGGTGTCTGTAATGCCAAACTATAGTAACAGAATTCCATATTTTTACTTAGAAATAGCTGTCGTCGAATGTCACAGCTCCCCCGTGACCAATTTGCAGTTACCATTTCATTCCCCCCATCTATGAGGTAGTAGTTTGATATGGTGAGACTTCAAAACTACTGCCGCTGCCATTATCGCAAGATGCAAGTTTTGTAATCAGACCTCCTGTTGAGAAGAAAACGGCGTTAAAATTCACCAGCCACTTTTCCTATTACTGGCCTGTCTGATAAATTCCTGCTGAAGCTGGTAAAAATCACTTCTTTCACAGCATGTTGAGATGCTTATTGAACTGTTCGCTATTTTTGTTAATTTATTTTAATTTCAGAGGCTTTGCGTTTCATGTCACACAGCTTTTCTTTTGGAGCACTGCCCCTTCTCTCTTTCTCTGTCACACACACATACTGATACAAGCGCACATCCAGAGCGAAGCTGATATCAAACCTGCCGTCGCTGATCTGGTACTAAGAGCTTCGGAAAGATTCAACAGATCAATAAGATGCTTTTTGGCTCCCTGCCATATTGACCAAACATTTCTATTTTCTTCTCTCTCTCTCTCTCTTCGCTCTGTCTTTGTCCCTCAGCCTTTTGTGTCTCTGCTGTCAATCGCTCTTTTTTATTGCCTGCCAACCCCACCGTCTCCTCCTGGTAGTGATATGTTGGGCTGAGCTCCATTAGTTCTATTCGGCAACCTTTCCTCGTGTTCTCTCAGCAGTGTTAAATGTAGGCTTACGATCAAAGTACCGCGACAAGGCTGTTAGACAAGATATCACTCGTGCCAAGGATCCTTTCAGATCAAGAATACCTAGATATTTTGAACTTTGAGTCTTTGGCTACTTAACCACTCTGTAAGTCACGCTGGATAAGTATGTCAGCTAAATCAACGAAACTTTAATGCATCTGTTTAATGCATTGTCATTACTGAGTAGATTACAAATGTTGTGTGCAATAAATCTAAGGGAAGATAATATAAAGATTAATCCGACATGTAGTTCTTCTCTTTGTATGGCTGCGGTGGGACAGTGGCTCTCCAAGTCTAATCCATTACAGATAAATTCGACCTGTTCACATTGTAATCACCCACCATCTTCCACAGTAGTGGGTGGTTGATGGGGTTTATAATTTTGACCTTTTTAAAAGGGCAAATAATGCAGTTAACCGCCTGCAAAAATGCTGTGGTGGGAGGAATCGGTTCTGCCAGTTTTGTCAAAATCTTGCTTCTTTTTTTTTTGTTATCTGAGATGATACGGTACTGCGTAGAAGAACAAAATTTTAATGTTTCTCAGTCATCAATTTCACAATTTCATTAGGGCAGAAAGGGCCAACTGGTGCACTGTAATCACTTTAAATTCAGTGGATTCGTAATGCTATGTGTGTGCAAGTGAAGGAATTATTAATGTTTTGAGATTCACTTTAACACCCAACTCCTGTTAAGTCTATCGGAATATTTTCCCAACTTCTCACCTGTTGTCACCTGCCTCATTCCACTTTTGCTGTATGTCAAGTTGTAATGTGCACTGTCTCCCCTAGGTGGTTTTGTTCAAGCCTCTGAGGGACATCAGCAGCAGGTTAGCTGAGCTGGGCTGGCTCCACAACAAAGTTAGGAAGTACACCGATGCCCGAAGTCTAGACCGAGCGTTTGGATTGGTCGGACAGGTGTGTGTGGGTGTATTGCTTTCACTCGCAGCAAGACAGACTGCCTTATTTGGTGTATTTATCATGAGAATGTGCACAAGTACTTATTAATCATCCTCCATGTTCACATCTCTCTCTCTCTCTCTCTCTCTCTCTCTCTCTCTCTCTCTCTCTCTCTCTCTCTCTCTCTCTCTCTCACCAGAGTTTCTGTGCCTCTCTCCATCAAGAGCTCAAAGAATACTACAGGCTCCTCTCTGTGCTCCACTCCCAGGTAACTCAAGTTGGAACACAGAATTAATGACAAATAAAGAAAAGAAAAGATGGATGCCTTACAACTGGGATTCCCAAAGTGTGGTTCACACACTGCTTAGGGTGCTCGAGCTGCCTCTAGGGGGTGCGTGAAAGGAAAAATGTAATGGTGGTGTAAGGGTACATTCACACATGCGTGAAATTAACATTGGCGAATATTCGCCTCCTGTTCACTTCTGTTCTATGTGAGCGAAGGAGCGAATAAAACATTTGCTTCCAGTAGCGAAGGAAATTTGCTTTGGGGTTCAACTTAGGTGAACTTTGACTAGTGAATCCACAGCCTCAACCAATAGCAAGGAAGTGTGTGTGGTTGACCCCACTTGGTGTCACATCCTGCTCTGCCCACATTCAGCATGACGATACGAATTTCGCCTCGGCAGGCGATGGTAATGCACCTGCACTCGCGCATGTGACTGTAGCCTAATTGTTCTTTATGTGGTGGAGCATGTGTAACTTTATAGCAGTTTGATTCAAATTACTGGTATTCTAATTTCTGTACCCGCTCTGTTATGTGTGGTTAATTGTAATTTAAACGATGCAATTTTTTCTTTAATGCGGCTGAAAATATGACAGCATTTGTCCCTACCTTCTCTCATGATGGGCCTATCTGGCTCTGAACCTGTGCGTGTGTCCTCACCCTTACTGAAACGTTGTTGCAGTGTAGTTTCAGTTTCATTCATATGTGAGTGCATTGTTGTGATCTCATGAATATTTTGTTATGTGTGTTGTGATTATTTGTGCATAATTAAACTTGATGCCTTTAATGCGGCAATAAATAGGCTATGTTGGGTTTTTTTGTTTTTTGTTTTTTTGAAGGTGTGGGGAATTGGGGGAGTGCGTCAGCCCGGTTGGAATGTAGAAGGGGATATGTTGCCGAAAAAGTTTGGGAACTGCTGCCTTACAGGAATAATGCAGATATTAATTTATGTGACCAGGTGGTTTAACACATCTGTTTAAATGAGACTAATCAACTCAAGGTTACCCTGCATTTTGATTTCAACAAACATCACATAGATGTGGTTCAAATCCCCGTGTTACCTCCGGCTTGGTCAGGTGTCCCTACAGACACAATTGGCCGTGTCTGCAGGTGGGAAGCCTGATGTGGGTATGTGTCCAGGTTGCTGCACTAGCGCCTCCTCTGGTCAGTTGGGGTGCCCGTTCGGGGGGGGTAGCATGATCCTCCCACGCGCTATGTCCCCCTGGCGAAACGCCTCACTGTCAGGTGAAAAGAAGCAGCTGGTGACTCCACGTGTATCAGAGGAGGCATGTGGAGTGGGGTAATTGGCCGGATACAATTGGGGAGAAAAGGGGGAGGGGGGTCCAAAAACAAAACGAAAAAAATCACGTTGGTGAGCAGTCACATAAAATCACCTAAACAGCGATATGATCTTTTTCTGTTTTCACAAAATAGTTGGATCAACAGTGTTGAGTAAATATTACAGATGTCGCCTTGTGCCACATCTCACCAGAAAATCCACCCACCTTGACCAGGCCACATTAAATTACAGATTGTGTAGCATTACTTCTTTGCTTGTGTGTGGTTGTATATGCCTTTTCACATTTTCTGTGTGGGTGCGTCTGTGTGTATGCTCTTGTGTGCGTGCATTGTAGCTGCAGGTGGAGGATGACCAGGGTGTGAACTTGGGAGTAGAAAGCAGCCTCACCCTCAGAAGACTGCTGGTGTGGACATATGACCCCAAAATCCGACTCAAAACGCTGGCCGCGCTCGTCGACTTCTGCCAAGGTAGGCCAGGTCTGGCTGTGTGCTTTGTGTCTGTGTGTGGGTGATGGAGTGCGTTTGGTTGGGCATGGGATGCATTGTGTTTGCGACTAGAAAAACATGTTTGCTCACGTGTTTCTCTGTTTGTGAGGCTGCTGTGTTTGTTTTTAGCTGTTCATCAGAAAAGAGGATTGACATATCAATAAAATTGTTATGGTGTATCAATTTTTCTTTATTAGCTTAAATTCTGTGTGTGCGTGTGCGAGACTACAACTGTATTTGTGCCCACTTGTTTCCATATGTGACCCATCTGTTTGAGAGCCCATTGGAAAAAAAATGTATTGATAACATTTTAATGGGAATATTATTTGTTTGAATTCTTTGTTTGTTTGTCTTTTTGTTTTGTGTGGGTGCGCGTATGTGTATTTGTACATCTTTGTCTCTGCATTTTGCTTTTGTGCACATTTGTGTACCAATCTACATCTCTAAATATGTGTGGAACTGCTTTGTGTGTGCGTGTGTCCAGGTCGGAAGGGGGGTGAGCTAGCGTCAGCGGTACACGCATACGGTAAAACAGGAGACCCCCAGATGAGAGCGCTGGTCCAGCACATCCTCAGTCTGGTGTCACACCCCATCCTTAACTTCCTGTATAGATGGATCTATGACGGAGAGCTGGAGGACACCTACCATGAGGTACATGCACACACAGGAAACGGGGGCTGAAGAGGTGACACTGGCTGCAGGTGAAAGAACAGATCATTGCAAAGTTTGGGTTGGGGTCTTTCAAATTGGTTCACTGTTGGTTGTCCATCAAAGCAGCAATGCCGATTTGACTGTAATACCACAGGTTAATTTTCCGCCCCTACTTTTTCAAATCACTGACCATATAATTAAATTACAAGCCTTCCACTTTTCCATTCCCATTTTGAATGTGTCAGAGGAAACTCAAGGTCAAACAAGGGTTTTCAATTTGGACCTTTTTTTTTTTTTTTACTAGAAAGTCGGTCCACTAACCGGAGTCATTCATTTGGTCTTCTATACTGAGTGAGGGAGAAAAGGACAAAGAGAGAAGGACAGAGAGAGGCAGCCTCTCAGATAAGGAGTGATGAGAGCAGGATAATGGAAAGTCATATGATATATGTTTCTTCACCTCTTCTCCTTGCTCTCCCTGCCTTTCTCGTGCGCTCACTCTCATATTATTAACACCCATTATTTTCAAAATTGTGTCATTGTCAATGTTCCCAGAGTTAACTGCGCAGTCTCTATAAAGTGCTGAGTAGAGAGAGAGCGAGAAAGAGAATAATGTATATCATAGTTATAGTTAGCACACGGCAAAGCACCAAGGAGAAAACAGACACGTGCAGACAGTAAGACACTATTTGTTCAAATGATTAAATGCCTATTCCTCAACACAAACACAACCAAGGCAAGAAGATCGTTGGCCGTAGCTCAGCTCAAACTCCGACATAGATTTTTAGCACTTTTTTTTTCTTTTAATAATGAACGAATGGGGAAGTGGGATGTAGAAATAGAACCATAGTCTTGCTGCCCCATTAGACTCGGTTTTACCATGATTTAGTTTACAGATTCTGAAACGCTGAAGATGGACTGGCCTTCACGGTGCCCATTAGAGATCCCAGAGTGAACCTGCTGCCCATTGGAGTCAATAGACAATCTAATAGCATGTGACGGGTGATGTCACTTGTTCAGTGACTCAGCTTACAGCTGTTAAAAGCCGCTGCTAGTAACATGGCTTGCATCGACTGTTTAAAACTGAGCTCAACAGGAAGTCCAGCTGTTGATACACTTATTTCAGCAGAGATGCTGTTGTAAGTTTGTTGTGTTTAAAAGTCGTAATAATCAAATTGGAGAGTGAGGGGGCGGTGGAGACTCATGAACAGAGCAGGAAACCAAAGTTTGTTACAACTTTCTGTATTGAATTGTGTGTGTGCGTGGTACAGTTCTTCGTTGCATCGGACCCCAACGTTAAGACGGACCGTCTGTGGCATGACAAGTACTCCCTCAGGAAGTCCATGATCCCCTCATTCATCATCATGGACCAGGCCCGCAAGGTACACCAAACACAACCACACACGTCTAGCCAAGATAGGAAAGGTGGAGGTGGTTGGTTGGGATCAGGCTGTCTCTCTGATCAGTGAGGGAGGTAGAATTCATGCTTGATTTGTGTGCGTGATGTGCACAAGCAGTAGGGATTACACACTCAAAGCAAAGTTGGCAGATTTATCACAGGAAGTACGTATATTATCACAATTGCATAAGAACATAGAGATTTTATCCAGGACTAATGTCTGTCATTGAAATGACACCATATATTCCAGTTTTTCACCCCAACATTTATTTAAGTGTGCATTTCCTCTTTAGAATATTTCTGGTCAATGGTTGTCCCTGTGCTTCCATAGTACCTTTTTATTTGAGGTGCTCTAACTACCGATTGACATTGACAGTGCAAACGATGACACTATCTTGGTAGTGGTACGTTGACACTGCTTTCCCAACTCCTCTAAAACACTCATCAAGTCTGTTCTGAAAAGTTAGCTTCAGCCCAATGTGTTTCAGATAGACAAAAAAATCTACACCCTCAAAATCATGATGTTCATAGAAAACTTTGTTTCCAGACTGTAAACTTTAAGCAAAAAGCCACTTCATGTTATTATTGTGCGGGTTACAATGAAATTTGTTCTCTGCATGTAACCCATCCTGTTGTATAGGAGCAGTGGGCAGCCTCAGAGCCCGGGGACCAACTCCAGTTCTTCTTTCCATTGCCTTGGGGGTTTTGGAGGGATTTTTGTATTGTGCATATGCTGTGCAGGCATCGTCATGTATCGAAACACCTGGGTCATGTTGGCCTTAATGCACAATGACACCCCATAAATACAACTTGTCTTAACTGTGTTAGTGCTGTGGCTAATAGCACTATTCATTTCATTACTCCCGCTAAAGATGTTGCATCGAGACAGTTATTTTGTGGTAACAGTAGCACTCCTAAATTAAATAATAGGGTTGTCACGAGACTCCAAATCCGTGATTCGATTTGACTTTTGATTTTAAGGTCACAATTAAATTTTCGATTTAAGCTTTTGTTTTCAGCACTGACAGCTATGCCATTGTTAGACCATCGAGTCTTGATTTTGTAAAGATCAACAGATCGTTGGTTTTATGCCCTGACAACTGTCTTACATTTTCAAATTGTTCTTTAAAAAGATAGGCTACATGGTATCAAGTGTGGTATTACTGCTGTGTAGTGAATGTACTACACAAAGGCCATATGGTCAAATTTAGATAATTGAAATGCAATATCCATCCATTATCCAAACCGCTTATCCTGCTCTCAGGGTCACGGGGATGCTGGAGCCTGTCCCAGCAGTCACTGGGCAGCAGGTGGGGAGGCGCCCTGGACAGGCCGCCACACATCTAGGGACAATTTAGTACGGCCAATTCACCTGATTACCTGGGACGACCCCCAAGATTGGACTACCCGGGGCTTGAACCCAGGACCTTCTTGCTGTGAGCCGACTGCGCTAACCACTGCGCCACCCTGAAGCCCTTAAATGCAATAATGATAACTTATTTCACCAGTCAACTGGGAACAAAGTAGTTTTTCTGTTAACGACATGTTCATTGTTGACATAACTCACGGGGAAGGCGAAATGTTGCCACACCGGTGACTTCAGGGAAGCGGGAGGATTTTCCAGTTCTGTCATTTCTCCGTCATCTCTGACTCTGGCAGTGGCCATGGTGTCTCAAAAAGTGCCGCTGCAGGCTATCGGTAAGCAACGCTGTGTCGTCTTTGAAGTGTTCCCCCCCCTTCTGGACATGCACCGGATGCACGCAAGAAGGTGGAGGTGGAGAAAGAAAATACAGGGAGACTCGCCGAGCCTACTTTTGATTTTGACCTTTGAAATCAAAAGCTCATTTCAATTGATTTTTGATTTAGAATTGAAATCATGACACCCTTATTAAATACCCTGGTTGCATTTCATCCTGTTTATATTCAGGTCGGCCTTTAGAGTCCTGATGCAATGTGCTCACATTGTGCTCACATGTGCCCTGTCTTCTCTCTCCTCCTCTCCCCTTCTCAGGTTCTGCTGATTGGTAAATCCATCAACTTCCTCCATCAGGTGTGTCATGACAGGACGCCCCCAGGCAAAATCACTCCAGCCTGCAAGTTTTCAGACACCCCCAAAGATGGTAGGTCTTAACGCTCTCACACCAAGTACTCACGTGCTTATTTAATTACTTGTGTGTCTTTTGTCGTCTGTTAAAATTGCTCCCCCTCTGTCTCTCTGCTGTTGCAAAACACCTCTTTACAGTCGCCGATAATGACTTGCGCTGTCTGCCTGCATGTTATCAGATCTGGCTCGGTGTGTGCTGTTCTCTGTTTTTATCATTGTAATGTGCAGGTGCAGAGCAGGCTTTGGTTTGTGCACCCCGGGTGCCAGTTCCTTTTCTGTATTTATTCATTTTTCCCAGTTCAAGAATTCCCTCTATTCATTTATGTCAGTACTGGATAATACTGGTTATTATTATTATAATGGCCCATTGGCAATGCTAATGTAGGGTTGGATTCGAAAGTGGGAAGATAAAACTTTTCATGATTCTCCCAAGGGGAATCATTAGCATTTCATCAGACCCAAACTAATGTATAAGTGTTGTTCTCACAACACCACGCTTCACAAACATGCACTGCAATGAAAAATGAGGATTATTTAGCCTTGTTAATCAGATACAACTCGTGACATGATCATGAAGAACTTATATCAACCCGCCAGATTTGTTTAGCTTGCAAAGCTAAACAATCGTGTGTGTGTGTGTGTGTGTGTGTGTTTGTGTGTGTGTGTATGCACACATACACACATAATATCCATCTATCCATTATCTAAACCGCTTATCCTGCTCAGGGTCGCGGGGATGCTGGAGCCTATCCCAGCAGTCATTAGGCAGCAGGCGGGGAGACACTCTGGACAGGCCGCCAGGCCATCACAGGGCCACGCCATATTTAACCTCAAAGAATTTTGATGTAATATTATTATAGCATTATAATATAATAACCTTGTATATGTTATTAGATTATTATTCCAGATCATATGACCATCTTTTTTTGGGGGGGGGGGATTTTCCCCCTTTTTCTTCCAATTGTACTGGGTCACTTACCCTCCTCTTCTGAGCGGTCCCCGGTCGCTGCTCCACGCCCTCTGCCGATCTGGGGAGGGTTGCAGACTACCACATGCCTCCTCTGATACATGTGGAGTCGCTAGCGGCTTCTTTTCATCTGACAGTGAGGAGTTTTGCCAGGCGGATGTAGCACGTGGGAGGATCACGCTATTCTTCCCAGTTCCCCCTCCCTCCTGAAAAGGCTCCCCGACCGACCAGAGGAGGCGCTAGTGCAGCGAGCAGGACACATACCCACATCCGGCTTTCCACCCGCAGACATGGCCAAATGTGTCTGTAGGGATGCCCGACCAAGCCGGAGGTAACACGGGGATTTGAACCAGTGATCCCCATGTTGGTAGGCAACAGAATAGACCACCACGCTACCCGGATGCCCCATATGACCATCATTTACTATATCCATATATGCCAAGAAAAGTTTGGTATTTCCCTATGAATAATTCACAATGCCCCTCCATTTCCATGCAAATGACATGTCACAGTGCACCATTAGCTTGCAGTTGGTGTGTGGGAAGTGGGTAAATAAAAGAGGAAATAGAGAAAACAAACACACCAAATATCCAAAAGTGTCATTTGCATTGAATAGTTCGAACAGCTTTGACTTGCATTTATAGTATGACCTAATGCGACATTGAATAACAACTACTTTAGAAGTACTCTTATGACTTACTACTTTATTATTCTTAATGCTTACTACTTTAGAAATATTCAAGAGTAAAGATGACGTCTTAGTTTAAGAATAATGACAATACTGATAAGAGCAGTTTCAAGTGCATTGATCAACAAGGGGCCATTTGTTTCCCACAATTCCTCCTCGCTGATGTCTGGTTTATATTGGCAGCAGAGTCTCTAACTCCCCATTGTATTGAAAGTGCTTGATAGAGACTAGTGGGCTGGCATTGATCAAGGCTTTTACTGCTCACTGGCCTTGTCCTCGTAGTCTTTTGATTACGGAGAGGAAATGGGTATATTTAGGCATATTCTATTGACTTCACACTCCTGTAGGACTTCATTTTCCCCCTAAAGGCATTGTGCTCTCTCTGTGTCTCTATCACATTGGCTCCATCAAGCTATTTTTATGCAAGGTCGTCACTTCCTCATGAACCAAAAAAAAAACATGATTGAACCTGAGTTTTAGCTTTTATGTTGTATCTCTTGGGAAAGGTCTCGTAAAAGCTTGTTCTGCCATATCTGCTTGTTATCTTCAACAACTTCACATCCTCTGCCTTGCCGCTATTCTTCAACTTTTGGCTGCTATAATGAAGCCATAAAACGCGATGCACAGTATTGTATTTCCTGACATTAACCATTAAAATGAGGAAATCCACAAGATTTTTCCTTGGATTCGCTGTTGTCTTAAGTATGCCAGTGACAGAAAGTATCTAAAAAGGACATTTGTTTCATGGAAAACTTTAGAATTGTAACTTTAACCTTTGGATGGAAACATAGCTGCTGTCTCTTCCCGTTCCTTTGCCATTTCTCTCACAGGCCTCTTGTTCCAGTGTTCTTGGTTGACCTACAGGGGATATTTCAGTTGAACATGGATGAGGTGTGCGTTGATCTCAGCAAGTGCCCCAACTTCAACTCTTTCTCTCTCCCCCTCTCTTCCATTCTCATCTCCTTCCCCCAAGCTGCAGAACTGTTGTCAGACCTGGAGGGGGCGTTTCAGGAGAAGATCGGCGCTGCCTACCTTGACACCAGCAAATACCTGCTCAACGTTCTCAACCGCAACTACCTGCTGCTAGAGCATCTCCAAGCCATGAGGAGATACCTTCTGCTGGGTCAGGGGGACTTCATCAGGCACCTCATGGACCTGCTTAAGTTAGTACTACTTACACAGACACGCACGTGCACACAAACCTTTATGTTGTGTTGTGATATCTGCCTCTTTATCTGATTTGCTTTTCAGTTTCAGTCAACATCTGGAAAGTTAAACATATTCAAAACCTTGAGGAAATGACTTTCAGATATGTTTATCACATTTTGCATCCTACCTTTTAATTTCAAACTTGATGGAATAGTAACCTAAACAGCAGAGTTTCTGAGTGCGTCAGTCTCGCCTGATAAACGGAGCTGTAAGTAACTGTCTGTGTCATTTTTCCAGTGTTGCGTCATATGCTTGATAGTAAAATGGTAGGGTTTCACTTTGTTTTGAAAACGAACTACAGCAGCACTTGTTAGCACTTGCCTGCTGGGTTTGTTAACTTGCTTCTAGGTATTTCAGAGGGGAGTCATTTAGGGAATCATGTTGTCACAGTTTGAAGGACTGGTTGTGTACCTTGCTTCTGTCTCAGACCAGAGCTAGCTCGTCCTGCCACCACTCTCTACCAACATAACCTTACTGGTATCTTGGAGACTGCAGTCAGAGCCACCAACGCCCAGTATGATAACGCAGAGGTCCTCAAGAGACTGGATGTACGCCTGTTAGAGGTAAGGTTGTATAGAGGCGCGTGTGTGTACGTACACTACTAGAGACAAAATGTCCTTATGGGAAAAATAACCTCTCCTCACTCAAAACAGGAGTATCTTACTTTGATATAAAGAAATGTAATCAACATAATCAAATATCAGGTACATCTGGGAATATATATCCGATTCTCGTATTAATTTGTCATGTGAGAAGAGAAAATGTTTATAGATTCATTGATTCAACCCACGAAGCCAAGCAAGTAATGGGGCTTTGGTGTTTCAACAAGGTGTGCCACACTGTCATTTTTCTTAAATATGTAATTGTGGGTTGGAATCAGTGTTCTGTGTTTGTTCCCTCAAGGTGTCGCCCGGTGATACAGGCTGGGATGTCTTCAGTCTTGACTACCATGTTGATGGACCAATCGCTACGGTATGCACACACATTCACCTGCTGTCTTGGAAAAATCTTTGGATTATTTCTATCCAGAAGGAAGAACTAGCTGGCATTTGAAGAGGTATCATTACTCTGACGTTTGCGTGCGTAGGTGTTTATTTCTATATTCATGTTATTATATTTATGTATAGGTTTTCACCCGGGAGTGTATGGGCCACTACCTGCGTGCATTCAACTTCCTGTGGAGAGCCAAGAGGATGGAGTACACACTGACTGACATCTGGAAGGGGCAGATGTGCAACGCTAAGCTGCTCAAGACCATGCCTGGTAGACGTCCTCATACATACATACACACCAAAATAATGAAAAACCAGTGTTTTTCTGTCCATGTGTGCGTGTATCTGTCCTCTGCTAATCTCGCATACTACTTACTGGGCTTGTCAGCCTAATCATTTTTGTGCACAGTTATGACTGTATGATCAAGGACCTCTCGTGGTTGCGGTGATTCAAAACCTTTGAAAAACCTGCTTTACACCGCAATTGAGTGCTACCTCCTCAGCTGGTTTTTCACCTAAGTCCAACCACCAGAGAAGGGGAGATACGCAGGCAGTGCCTCCGTATTTTCCCTTCTTCCGGTAGGTGAAAAAAGGAGTGGTTTGTCACCAAGTCCGAGCACTGGAGAAGGGGCAATACGCCTGGCAGAGAGCTGCACTCTACTGAGGGCACCCTTCTAGTTTAATGTGATTAAATGTCACTGTTGTTTAACATTAACAGTACCACGTCCAGGTGACGTGGCGGTCTATTCCGTTGCCTACCAACACAGGAATCTCCAGTTCGAATCCCCGTGTTACCTCTGGCTTAGTCGGGCGTCCCTACAGACACAATTGGCCGTGTCTGCAGGTGGGAAGCCAGATGTGGGTATGTGGCCTGGTCGCTGAACTAGCACCTCCTCTGGTCAGTCGGGGCGCCTGTTTGGGGGGAGGGGGAACTGGGTGGAATAGCGTGATCCTCCCATGCGCTATGTCCCCCTGGTGAAACTCCTCACTGTCAGGTGAAAAGAAGCAGCTGGCGACTCCACATGTATTGGAGGAGGCATGTGGTAGTGTGCAGCCCCCCGCAGATCGACAGAGGGAGTTGAGCAGCGACCGGGACGGCTCGGAAGAGAGGGGTAATTGGACAGGTACAATTGGGGAGAAAAAGGGGGGGGAAATCCAAAAAAAAAGAAGAAATTAGCAATACCTCCCCATCCACTTGAAAATTTTCAAATCTCTCACACATTGTGACTTGACTGCCTTAGACAAAATTAACTTAATCAACCAATTAATTAATTGAAATGTTTGAAGTGTGGCTCCTGTATTGCCATGTTGCTGTTGGAGAGTTCTTTGTGAATTGTTCTGTGTTGAAAGTGATATCGCATGTGTTTTTCCAGAGTTATCGGGGGTGCTTCACCAGTGCCACATCCTGGCCTCAGAGATGGTCCACTTCATCCACCAGATGCAGTACTACATCACATTCGAGGTCAGACAACTGGTTTAGTATATTTTCATCAAACTATTTTAGAAAATAGTCTTAATTCTGAAGTTGCCATGGTAAAAAAAAAAAGAGCTGAAAAAGAGCCTCAAAATGTTAAAGAATTAATCATACTTATGAGCCATAGCCAATTACCCTCTAAAGTGTCTGTACCTATATTCATTTTTTGTTGGCAAATTTTTGTTTTTCTAAAAAGATGGCACTTTCAAGGTTGAATACTAATGAAACGCCACCCAGAGGTTACATTACATTGGAAAAAAATCAGCCAGTCTTAGTCACATGATCTGCAGCTCACTGCATTTTTAGCCTAGAAGTATCTTCAAGTATATATTCAGTTGGCATGTTAGTATTTACTTAGATTAGTTTTTTCAGTGTGTGTATGTATGTGCTTACATGTGTGTATGTATGTGTGCGCGCAGGTGCTGGAGTGCTCTTGGGATGAACTGTGGAACAAAGTCCAGCAGGCTCAGGACTTGGACCACATCATCTCTGCCCATGAAGTCTTCCTGGATACCATCATCTCTAGATGCCTATTGGATAATAACAGCAGGGTAACTTTTTTATACTGGGGTTGATTTGTCTTTTCTGAAGGAAAAAAAAGAAAAGAGACCAGTTGAGTGGAAATGCACAAAACAATTCACCCTCAAAGCTTGCTGCAGGTTAACGCATACACAGGCAGGTACATTCATACAACACACACACACACACACACACACACACACACACACACACACACACACACACACACACACACACACACACACACTGAAATTCATTCCGCAGAAGTAGGTGAGTTGGAAGTTGTTAAGTTGTTTTTTTCTTTCTGCTCAAATTTAGTACTTTCATCCCAACCCCCAAACCTTTTCACACTGTCCCACAATCCCCATTGACTTCTCAGCCTCTCTCTCTGCTCTCTCTGTCTCTCTCTACTCTCTTTCTCTCTCTGTCTCTGTCTGTGTAGTCCCTGTTGAACCAGCTGAGGGCCATCTTTGACCAGATCATTGAGTTTCAGAACGCCCAGGACACACTCTATCGCTCGGCCCTGGAGGAGCTAAGTCTACGACTGCAGTTTGAGGAGAAGAAGAAGCAGAGACAGGAGGAGGTAGGGAGAGAGTCGGGTGGATGGAAAGTTATACAAATATATAATATGCTCTATAGTGGGTTCCTTCATTTCTATGGGGAAAAGTGAATGGGGTTTTCACATTAAATGAGGTCTGCAGTCACAACAAGCACCGTGTATATGAGCGTTTTGTTTAGTGATATAAAGTAACCATCATGTTTACAGGTTTTAAGCATAACTACTATTTATGAGTAAAAAGCAAAGGCTTGGCTGAATGGTGAAAGGTGTTTATGTGAAACTTAGTGATTTGTCAGCAAGTTACTTTTCTATATTATGTAAAAGCTTCAAAATTCACAAGACTACTTTACTGGCCAATTTCATTTCACAGAGCAAAACATCCAAATCTTGCCAGCTGGCGTTGACTACAGATCTTAATTGAGGCCTTTAACTGAAACAAACAAAGACAAATTTCCCTAGAGAAAAAGCCAGTGGAACCCATGGCTCAGAAATGAACACTAACTTACTTGGGACACTGTTACTCTCATTAGTGGGGCCTTCTGGGTAATGCTGCTTCACAAGAAGTGTATCTCCAATCACAGTGCAAAATGATGGGATGGGGCAAAGGAAGAAACTTATGTGGAGGTCCTTTAAGTTAGTTATTCTCTCTTACAAGGATGATGAACTGATCTGTACTTTTGTCACCTGTCTTGTCACTTCAGGGGGTGTGGGGAGTGACAGGTGAACAGGAAGCGGAGGAGAACAAGAGGATTCAGGATTTCCAGGACACCATACCAAAGATGCGCTCACAGCTCCGCATCCTCACACATTTCTACCAGGTATTTATCGATCGATCTATATGCCTATTTCGTTAAGCTGGGGACAACAGCCAACAACACCGGGGCTTCCGGTGTAGCTGCTGGCTCGCTTCAGTTTCCTATGAAGACTTCCTTTTCCGTGCGCCCGTCATTGTTTACAGTCAGATTAGCAACTTGAGACGCAAGAATGGAGTTGGAGTTGAGAGATGACGTTAACGACCGGATTGTTTCACAAGTAGTCTACCCGAGTTGAATGTTTCTCCACTCAATATACAACCACCGAAACTTTTTATAAGTGTTTTAGGTCCAGACGACATTTCGGCCAATGCATTCCACCTCCTTCGCTCATGCAACATGCAAACAATGTATGTTCCTGTAGAAATCACCGCCTATTCAAACGTGATTGGTCAATACTACTCAGAATAAAACGGAAACCAGAACGCTTCCAACATCACAATCTTTTCCTGTGCCTACAGATTCTATACAGAATCTGTTCTGTCTGTCTGTCTGGATATGTAAACATCTGTCTGCACTCAGCAGGTAACTTTGTAGTGAAGACCAGTCGGTCTATGTAAACATGCAGCTACCACATTAATGTCATACCCACCAGCTGAAGTCACCAGGGAATCAAATTTTCTCCTCATATCATAACTGACAGCAGGGCTCAACCATCTCAAGAATTTCTTCCTCTGGAGCCTCAAGTTATGTGTTATTCTCCCATACTATGGAGTAGCCACAAGTGCTCCCCCCATGACTGAAATGTTGGGGCAGTGGGTTTTACCCGGTTTACAGTGGTTGCTTTAATGGCTGCCACCAGGAAAATCTGGAGAAGATATGACTGACTTCTGCTTTCAGTTCAGTTGCCCCGGGGAGAACTCCCAATAAAGCAACCAAGAGGTTCTTGGGGATTTGTGGTTTGAAAATAGAATTGAGAGCTATATGAGTCTCGTCCCAGTATCGCTTCATTTTGTTACATGACCATAAGGTGTGGACAAAAATTGGGATCTGTTTCCCCACAGTTTCTGGTGACCCAATCTGTCCTGTTATGTGTGGCGTTCCAAAATATCTCGCTATAAGCTTCCATTTAGATTCTCTCCAGCTATTACCGGGTGTGATTCGGAACACATTTTCTCCCAAGTCTCCACAGAGATTCCTTGCTGTATTTCTGCTCCCCACTTTCTTTTCATGTAAAATGAGTCATCTTATTCCATCGATTTGAGAGTACGATAAGGATTGGAAATCACCTTCCCATCAGCGTTACCAAGCTGGGTGCCAATAAAGTATTGCTGATGGCGATTTTATTTTATTAATTTCCTCTTGTCTGTTAATAAAGTGTCTAATTTGTAGATACATGAAGAAGTCAGTGTCTGGGAGGCCAGACACCTCTTTAATCTGAGCAAATGACCAATGACTTACTGTTATTTGAGTCTATTAGGTGATGTGTATAGATATACAATATAAGACCGTATCTAGCCCAGTTTTTAAAACCTAAATCTAGTTGTAGTGGTGCAAAATATAGATATGGATTTGTTCCTTGTTAAGGTCGTGAGGATATGAGTCATTTTTATGTTTTCTGTATTTTTCTCCAGATGGGAGCATGTTTATTTGTCCATATACTTGCTTTGCATGATCCCAAGGGTATATTTGAGGATGGTATTTGTTTGATTGCATGTTCGCATTTTGATTCTCAATCATAGATGTGTTGACATGCATGTTTTAAGTTTTGTTTTTGTTGAAGCCGATTTTATTGTAACTCTGCTCAGCCACATTAATCATGCTAGGCCAACTAATCCGAACCAGTGGTGCGAAAAGTCCCTTTAGCTCAACATGTTTAGTTGTGAAGGCGCTTGAAAGTCTGGATCAAACTGTGAAAGTTCATCACAATGCCTTTTAATGATGCCATGACTATTGTGTGACCCTGGCACATCTTTAAAAGTAATCTGTACACAGAGTTGATGGTGGGAGTTTCTCTAATGTGAACTGTCTGTTTTCCATTCCTTTCATTCACACCACCCACCCACCCCGTGTCTGTCTCTCTCAGAGCATAGTACAACAGTTTCTGGTGTTGCTGACGACCAGTTCGGATGAGAGTTTGCGGTTCCTCAGCTTCAGACTGGACTTCAATGAACACTACAGGTCAGTGGTCCAAAGCCTCTCCTGCACAACAAGGCACCGTATAGTCTCTTACCTGTTAAACCAACAACCAGTAGGACATGTGGCGGTCTTTTGGGTGTATCTTTCCTGAAACAAGTCTCGAATCCACTTTGTCTTAAGACCAACTTGGTCATAACAAATGCTATTTGATTTCAAACATTATTTGTCCTTTTTGTGTAACAATAATAGGAATAATAATTATAATAGACTACTGTACACACTGTAGCCCAAACTGCTTCACATAATAATAAAAAAAAAAAAGCATAATAGATGGCCTTTGTGGCTGCGTTTAAACAAAAGTTGATGTGTAACCTCTGGCCAGCTAATAACTACATCAGTAACCATGGTTACTGATTTAGTTTGCATCCACGATGTTTTTGCCGGGATATCACTTAGATTTCACAAATGCATCCTCGTGACAATAATGCTTAGTAGTGTTGCATGTTTTCCAGTTGTTTTAAAGGGTGCTGTGCAAAAACGTGTCTGAATCCCACTGCAGGGCCAGAGAGCCGAGGCTGCGAGCCTCGCTGGGTGCCACTAGGGGGCGGCGATTATCAAACATCTGACATCACAGCGAACACAGTGAGGACGACAGTGATGTCACAGTAAGGCTGGAAAAGCAGAACTTCCTCTGATGGGAGATTTTTATTTTTATTTTTATTTTTTGTACATCACCGGGAGTGATCGTGACATAAGCAGGGATTGGACAGTCAGAAAATTGTAAAACAGGCAGACCAACAGCACTTCCTGTGGGGATGAAACCATCAGAAAGCTCCAGTGCTGACCTCACGATGCTGAAGGTCCAGGTGGAAACTTTTAAGAACTAAAGACTTAATGGTGGCTAAAACTCAACGTGGTCAAACGGCACCTATCCAAAATTGTGATAAACGAATTGCAAAGTTGAGCAGAGTCCTGTGGATTAAATGTTTTGAGACTGATTTTGTGGCGTGGTTGGAAAGCTGAGAGTAAGTAAACTTTATTTATATAGCACCTTTTAAGAGCTGAGACATCACAAAGTGCTTCACAGAGGAAATAAAGCGTAAACATGCATACAGACATAAAACGCAATAAAAACAAATAGAAAAATTACACAAAGGCAAGTCTAAACAAATGGGTCTTGAGCTGCTTTTTAAAAGTGTCCACAGATCTTAAGAATTTGATGGGGAGCCAGTCAAGAGCAATCAGAATCTGTCACCTGAGACCTTTTTGAGGACCTGGTCAAGAGTTTTAGCAGCAGCATTTTGGACCACTTGTGAACGATCCAGGGTAGGGCTGCACGATATGTCGTTTCAGCATCGTCATCGTGATGTGCGCATGCGCAATACTCACCGCAGGACATGCGATGCGAGGGAAGGCAAATTAACTCTAAACACCTCTCGACACAACTTTTTGTTGCTTGATACAAAAGGGAAACTCACGCGGTTCTCACCTTCCATGATTAATGTACAAGAGGAGTCTGTTACATAACATAATGTTCTCCGATTTAATGCTCGGACTTTAATGTAAATAAACGTATCCAAATGAACTGGTCAACCTTCTTCGGCTCAGACCTTTGTGATTTTACGCTTCGTTTTGGACAAATGACACATCGATGTGTTCATCTGCTCCTTGGCTCGTGATGGCGCGGATTGCAGTTATATCCTCAGACCCGAGCCCGGCAGGGCTGTGGTCCCTGGGCCCACCGGATGCAGCAGACCAGCCCCCCCCCAACCAATCCAACGCCAGCTCCCCCAGCCAGACACCGCAACACCTCCCCACACTCCACACGACGACCACACTAAAAACACAGTCAACGCTAGGTGAGGCTGCCGCCAGACCGCTCTCCGTGTTATCAGAACTGCTGGTCTGCGTGGGCTAGCAGTTAGCTTAGGCTGCCCCGCTTCCGCGTCCTGTCAGACCACCCTTGGTGTTTCCTGCTCAGGTGCAGCTCCGGGCAGGGCTGCAGTCCCTGGCCCCATTGGATGCAACGGACCAAGCTCTCCCAGCCGATCCAGCGCCAGCTCTCCCAGCCATCAAACAAAGACACAAACTTAGACGTGGGCAAAGACACTGCTTGGACGGTACTGGGTGAAGCGCCACAAACCTAAGTTCGCGCCGCCATCTTCCCACGCCGGTACTGGGTGAGGCCGCTGCAACGTGAATTTGCGCCGCCATCTTCTCACACTCCCACACCAGTGTGCCAATATGAAAACATTATCAGATATCGCAATGTGAGTTTTCCCCCAATATCGTGCAGCCCTAATCCAGGGATGTTTTGCTGAGGCAGGTGAACAGGAAGTATTTTCACAAATGAGCATCAACACTTAGTGTAGGAATAACTTGAAACATAAGCCCTTGATCTTTTCTTATTATTATTATTATTTTTCCAGTTGAAACAAAGTAGAGTCGAGGGTAAACGGAACAGGCTGTTGTGGTGTTTAACTGTTTATGAACTCCATTAGAAAAGTGTTCACAAAATAGGCAAAAGAAGAAAAAAAAATCTGCCAGAGTTTGATGAAATTTTAAAACTGAACTTGTGTCAGCGTTCCCGCACTGGAATTCTGCGTGTCTTTCTGTCTCCTCCATTGTATAGCACATATGTATAGAATATATGGAAACGAAACGTGTCACTTCTTTAATAAATTAACCTTTTTTTAAGCCGGCGGTGGGTTTGTGTTTCTTTCATAGGTTGGTAAGTACTTAGCAAAAGGTGGGATTAGAAATGTAATTGAAGGTCGAGTGTCTGGTGCTGACAGAATTTCTCCCTGTTGTAATCTAAAGAGTAGAAACCAAAATCTATGGACATACGCCTTCCTCGGGCTCCTTTTAAAGCTACATCTTGAAGATTGAGGTTTTTTTTTTCCAGATTAATTTGACATCTGTGGGGATACTTGGTAGCAACATTGGAGTTAAACCACTCAAAGTAGATACACAAACAATACAAAGTGTGAAATAGGACGTTTGCTTGCATGTAAATCTTCAGGATTGCAGTTTCAGTCGGTCCAGATTCAGTGTCTATAGAGGTGAAGGGTTAATGTTGTGTGTGCCTGAGTGCATATATGTGTGTGTGTCTGTCCAGAGAGAGAAATGGGTTACTACCGTGAAGTATGAACAACTAAACTGTACAATATCAGCGGGTTACTTCCAGGCGCTACATTGCATTAGTCTGCTTTAAGGCTGATTTCTTTATTTCAGTCTGCATGGATGGACAGACATGTGACACCTGTCAGGTGAAATGACTGAGAGCAAAGTGTACAAATGAATTAGTTTTCTATAAACATAATTTTTTTTTAAATTCTTCCTCCTTTTTCTCCCTGGTTGTATTTGACCAACTACCTCACTCTTCTGGGCCGTCCCGGTCGCTGCTCCACCCCCTCTGCCGATCCGGGGAGGGCTGCAGACTACCACATGCTTCCTCCGATACATGTGGTGTCGCCAGCCGCTTCTTTTCACCTGACAGTGAGGCGTTTCGCCAGGGGGACGTAGCACGTGGGGGATCACACTATTCCCCCAGTTCCCCTTCCCCCCTGAACAGGTGCCACAACTGACCAGAGGAGGCGTTAGTGCAGCGACCAGGACACACACCCACATCCGGCTTCCCACCTGCAGACATGGCCAATTGTGTCTGCAGGGGCGCCCGACCAAGCCGGAGGTAATACGGGGATTCGAACCGGCGATCCCCATGTTGTAGGGCAACAGAGTAGACCGCTACGCCACCCCGATGCCCAATCAACATAATTTTACAGGTTTACAGATGCGCACTAATCTCAAGCGTAAATAAGACCCAGAGACCGATCTTTGTTATTGTGCATCTGGAACTGAGTTTTGTGGAAACCGCCTAAGTAGTGTCTGAGTGGTAATGGTGGACTTCTAGTGGACATTAGTAGCTTTTTTTTAATAAAATAAAGAAGTGGTCTATTCTGCCTTCTCCCAAAATGTTCTCTTTTCACAAATGCTTGTATGGGAATTAGTGGCTGTGGTAAATTGAGTCATCAAGTTTGTGTTCCACATATTGAAATCCAGAGTTCTTGGAAATGTAGTTTGATGGAGCCAAAGAAAATGTCAGGCAATGACGCACAGCCAACCTGGGCTGCCCAAATGTATGAAAGAATATTTGGTCTTTGTGTTTTAAAGAAATATTCCAGTCACTGGACCTGCTGAGACCTCTTGAAATTGGGTTCACAAATGACAGGCCTCACTGGGTGCAACGATGAGGTGTTTTGATTTGTTAAAACATGTCAGTTATATTTATTTTTTTAATTTACTGTTTGCGGCACGGTGGCTCAGTGGTTAGCACGGTCGCCTCACAGCAAGAAGGTCCTGGGTTCCAGCCCCAGGGTAGTGCAACCTTGGGGGTCGTCCACTGTGTGGAGTTTGCATGTTCTCCCTGTGTCTGCGTGGGTTTCCTCCGGGTGCTCTGCTTTCCTGCCACAGTCCAAAGACATTTAGGTCAGGTGAATCGGCCGTACTAAATTGTCCCTAGGTGTGAATATGTGTGTGTGTGTGTGTGTGTGTGTGTGTGTGTGTGTGTGTGTGTGTGTGTGTGTGTGTGATGACCTGTCCAGGGTGTCTCCCCACCTCCTGCCCAATGACTGCTGGGGTAGGCAGGATGGATGCCAGCTCAGTATTCATGGACTTGGGCTCATGCCTGTCACTATCATCTCCAACAGAATACCTAATGTTTAGCATTTCTAATTTTATGCCTCAATTCAACCAAATCTATCTGACTGCCGCATCCTGTCTGAAGCGGCATGTTTTAAAAGTGTGGTCACGAATCTGACGGATCACAGATTTCAGTGTAACACCTGTCCAGTGTCATTGCGAATCACTGATCTGAACTAGCCAGAGAGAAATACAAGAAAGCTGATTTGAAGATACATCCCAGGACACTTGTGAGGTCTTCGGGTGTTTCGGCTGTACAGGGCACACTCTCTCTCTCTCTCTCTCTCTCTCTCTCTCTCTCTCTCTCTCTCTCTCTCTCTCTCTCTCTCTCTCTCTCTCTCTCTCTCTCTCTCTCTCTCTCTCTCACACCTCTGAAATTGTGTCCTCCGGTAACGTCACTGGCCCTTACCCATGCAACTTATCAGCTTTGTGTGTTCACACTTATGTCCCTCAGGACAATACTATCCGGATCTTATTAGCTGCCATATAAAGATGGCAACCTTCGTACGCAGTGGTTGAGGGGGATAAAACACCTTGTGCATGATGGGAACATCCTGGCATGTACTGTTAAAATCATGCACCAAGGCATGAATGGTATCTAGAAACGTACTTGGCCAATAAATCTGATTCTAATCTAACCCCGGATACCATGTGCCACAAGCCCCATGACAGACGGCTGTGATAACAAGTACCCGTCTGATGACACATTTAGCACATTTTTTGTGTGTTTTGGAAGTGGCTGAAAAAAAAAGACACTGTTTACTTGGCCAGAACAGTGTTTGTCGCTTTAACTTGCTGCCAAGGCATTTTTTAGATTCTGAGAACACACTGATGAGCCAAAACAATATGACCACCTGCCTGTTATGCTGTTGGTCCTCCGTGTGCCGCCAAAACAGTGCCAACCTGCCGAGGCGTGGACCCTACAAGACCCCTGAAGGTGTCCTGTGGTATCTGGCACCAAGACATTAACAGAAACTCCTTCAAGTCAAGTCAATTTTATGTGTATCGTCCATTATCACTAATTACAAATGTGCCTCAGGGGGCTTTACAGCAATATAACATCCCATCCTTAGACCCTCGCATCGGGTAAGGAACAACTCCCTAAAAATACTCTTTAACAGGGAGAAAAAATGGGAAGAAACCTCAGGGAGAGCAACAGAGGAGGGATCTCTCCCCCAAGATGCACAACGGGCAATGGATGGGTGTTGTGTGTACAGAATAAAACACAATTTACAGAATACAACATTGAAAGAGCATAACAGAATTATATTGGAATTATAAAATATATAAAGAATGTGAGGAGGAGGATGCCAAGCAGTGTCCAGATGCCACTGGAACAGCCCAGGACCTGAGCCACGCCACCAGCATCACCATGGAGACCTGACAGGAGGACAGGCTACACATGCACACAGGGGAGACTCACCTCACACCATTCACATACACGGGAGAAGAGAAAGGAGACCTGAGATGTGAGGAATTTGGAGGCCAGGGCAACACATTGAACACTTCATCGTGTTCCTCAAACCGTTCCTGAACAATGTGTGTAGGGTGCATTATCCTGCTGAAGGAGGCGACTGCCACCAGGGAATACCATTGCCATGAAGGGGTGTGCCTGGTCTGCAACCATGTTTAGGTAGGTGGTACGTGTCAAATTGACATCCACATTAATGGCCGGACTTAGAGTTTCCCAGCAACATTGCCCAGAGCATCACACCCCCTCCACCAGCTTGTCGTCTTCCCACAGTGCATCCTGGTGCCATCACTTCCTCAGGTAAACGACGCACACACACACGGCCATCCACGTGATCTAAAAGAGAACGGGACTCATCAGACCAGGCAACTTTCTTCCACTGCTCCAAGGTCCAGTTCTGACGCTTGCTTGCCCATTGTAGGCACTTTCGACGGTGGACAGGGGTCATCATGGGCACTCAGACCGGTCTGCAGCTACGCAGCCCCATACACAGCAGGGTGCGATGAATTGTGTTGTGACACCTGTCTATCATAGCCAGCATTCACTTTTTCTGAGACTTGTGCAACTGTAGACCTTCTGTCGGTTTGGACCGGATGAGATAGCCTTCATTGCCCTTGTGCATTGATGAGCCTTGGGCGCCCAACACCCTGTTGCCGGTTTGTGGTTTGTCCCTCCTTGGACCACTGTTGGTAGGTAGTCACCACTGATGACCGGGAGCACCCCACAAGCCTTGACATTTCACAGATGCTCTGACCCAGTGGTCTGGTCATAACAATCTGGCCCTTGTCAGAGTTGCTCAGGTCTTTTACTCCTGCCCATTTCTCCTGCATTCCAACATGTTGACTACAAGAACCGATTGTTCACTTACCATCTAATCTACCCAGACCTTGACATGTGCCCTTGTTTGGAGATGATCAACATTATCTGGTTCACCTGTGAGTGGTCATGATGTTTTGTCTCATCAGTGTATACTATAGATATTGTTAATGGCTTTGAAATTATTCCAATTGCCAGATTTTTTTGTTTACTACTGTAGGACCTACTAATTAAACCCAAGTGATGTGACATACATACTACATACCAGCTTGCATGTTAGGATGTATATATAAGTCTGTGAAGGTATGCCTTAAAAAGTTGTGAAGTTTTGAGATCTTTCGGTACTTACGACACACTGAGGATGCCGTCATGTTGTGCTTTGTTTGAGGAGAAGTAGCATCTGGAACACACTGTTTTAGAAATGCCCCATGAGGGAACATGAGGGATGCTACCACAACAAAGACAACAATGCAATGTGAATGAAAGAAAAGCATCACTGACAGAAAATGGGCCCCTGTGTGGTGTCACTATAGAAGCAATTTGAAATTATAATGTGAAAATAGGTTAGAAAGGAAAATGCAACTATTATCCGATTCTCTGCAGCTGGTATGGATGCTGAATGAATAAAGCGATACAATTTCATTATTTTGCCATATTGTTTTCATCTGATGTTCTATGTGTTGGTTAAGGCGATCTTATCATTTAGTGCAATGCTTTTTGTATACACAGGTCATTCCTATTACTTTCATAACCTGTGACAGTAAGCGTTTAGTCAGTCTGGAGGTGTTGACTGATTGCCTTCATGATAAAGTCAACAAAAAGTACAAGACGAATGATAAACTGCCTCATTTGTGACGCACCCTGCTCGCTTTCCACCCCCCCCCCCCCCAAAATCAGTTCAATCAGACAGCTTTGACCTCCGAACTGTGTGTGTGTGTGTGTGTGTGTGTGTGTGTGTGTGTGTGTGTGTATGTGTGTGTGTGTGTGTGTGTGTGTGTATGTGTGTGTGAGAACCAGGGTTTTCTGTCCTAATGGGGATAAAATGTCCCCATCAGGACAGAAAAACCTGAAGCCACCAACCTTGTGGGGACATTTCATGGGTCCCCATGAGGAAAGGGGTATATTTTAGGGTTGGGACTTGGGTTTAGGGTTAAGGTTAGGATTAGGGCAAGGGTTAAGGTTAGGCATGTAGCAATGATGGTTAAGGTTTGAGTTGAGGGCTAGGGAATGATGAATGTAGTCAGTGGGGGGGGGGGGGTCCCCACAAGTATAGGGTGACACGGTGTGGGCGCACGTGTGTTTGGTAAAGGTCGACAAGCCTGGGACAAGCTGCTGACATTTCATGCTGCCGCTGGTCCCAGGTGTGTTTGAGCGAAGCTTATCGAGAAGATTGACATCACGCTTTTCTTTTCCTTCCACTAACGTTCATCTAATGTCCCCGGCAGGTGGCAAGGTAATGATCCGAGCCGTGATTGCCTGTATGTATCACCTCTGGTATAGATGGTCTTCCGCTTCTGTATGGCGAGCGTTTAAAATGTATGATTGACAGGACAAAGAGCCAATGGGGAGCGGGGAGGAGGAGGCGAGACGTTCGAATGAAACATTTGGAGCCTTGGTGAAAGCTGGTAATGTTTGTTTTTTAACCTCGAACACCTTACTTTGCCCTCCCCCGCCCCCGCCCCCGCATCACTTTATATTCCAGAAGCTAAGAGCGCAAGGCCTTTCTCTCTCCTACCTCTTCTTAGCACTTTACTCCCCTCTTGTTCTCCCCTCCACACCTCTCAAACCCTTACCCTGTCGTTAGCGGACGAGGTTAATGAGCAGTTATGCAGCCTGTATTTGCATTTATTTGCATCTCCAAGATCCTTATCAGGCTAATTGGACCGGCAGGTGCTAACGAGCTGGGTGATAACGACGTGTTCCGCCCGTGGCTAGCTTGTTGAAGGCGTTTCACGACTCCACTCGGTTTACATTTATCACTTCACCCATTCCGACTCTGCGCCCTTTCGTTAACGATCCTCAGTGATGGATTAGCTCTAAATGGGGCGGCCATCATAATTGGATAATGATCATCCCCAAGTTGTCTTCTGGTGTTCAGTGAATCCTCTCTGTCGAGGCGGGTTTACTTTATCGACGCATGCTATGAGGAAATATTCGTCCGCGACCTCACTACGCGGCTGGCGACTAAATACCGACGCACCTTCGGCTCCGTTCTGACGTCAGTCAGGCAAAATGGCGGTCGGTCGCACAGACGTGAGCAAGAGCTGAATTGTGAACGAACCCGGATGGAAACGGCAACAAAATGACATTTGACCCTTTGATATCGATATTTATTTAACACGCGTGTGTGCGTGTGTCGGTAGATCATCGTTGACAGACGTGAGAGTTGGTTTCATCGCGTGTCTGGCTTTTACCATAGAAGAAGAGGGTGATCATTTTTCGTTGCCCCCCCCCCATCATCGAAATTAACACCACTGTCTACATACTGAAATACACAACTCAAAGTAGCAGGAGTTCTTGTTTTTGCAGGAAGCTGATCACGCTATTCTGATCACGCTATTCTATATTATATGATATAGTCCATTTACAACGCCTCTTCTAATTGATTTCCCAGACCCCCATAGTTGATATGGGTGTGTATTTGCAGACTTCCGAAATTCCGCAGAAATCCCACTTCTGATGCTTATTTCCACCCTAAATCAGTGTTAAAACCTCTCATCACATCAAATATTGGTATATGAAATTTCATGTAGCGTCTGCTCATCACACATGGGGTAAACTTATATTAATATAGGACTTATATTCATTATGAACATGTGTATTTTGCGCCAAGACAGTCTACTGGTCCAACAAATCCTGCTAGCCTACTCAGGCACGTCTTGTGATACGAATGAATGAATTTATTATATATATATATATATATATATATATATATATTGGCCCAGAAAATGTCAAACACACTTGGGAAAAAAAGGAAAAAAAATATTTCCGGGTGCCGTTTCAGGCTAATAGGAATTTAGGTAAGCTTAAACACTCCACAAGCCCTTTCTGCCACGAAGATAAAATATTTATTCAGCTTAGGTGGAGAAATATATTGATGGACGCGCTGAAGGACAAGCAAAGAGTGGTTGACAACCAGGCACGCATACATAAGAGTTGGGCTGTCAGTCACAGGGGTTGATGGGAGAAGCTGTCTGTAGGCTGGAAATGCCAGCGTCCTCTCTCTCGACAGACAGGAAAAGGTGAGAGAGAGAGAGAGAGAGAGAGAGAGAGAGAGAGAGAGAGAGAGAGAGAGAGAGAGAGAGAGAGAGAGAGAGAGAGAGACAAAGAGATGGAAGAGACAGAACGATAGAAGCGTGAAAGAGATAGAAGAGAGAGAGAGTGAGATCAAAAAGAGAGATAGGAGAGAGAGATCAAAGACAGAGCGATAGAAGAGAGATAGAAGACAGAATGGAATCAGCGACAGAGAGAGATAGCAGAGACAGCGATAGAAGAGAGTGAGAGAGAGACAGAAACAGAGAGAGTGAGCTAGAAGAGACACAGCGAGAGAGAAGAGAGAGAGGGGGACAAACATGGGAACAAGTGAGAGACGATGAGAAATGGACAGTTCGGGACACGTAGAGAAGAGAGAGGTGGAGGAAAGGAAAGTAGGATGCATTGGAGAATGGTACAAATGGGCGTCCGGGTAGTGTAGCAGCGGTCTATTCCATTGCCTACCAACACGGGGATCGCTGGTTCGAATCCCCGCGTTACCCCCCAGCTTGGTCGGGCGTCCCTACAGACACAATTGGCCGTGTCTGCGGGTGGGAAGCCGGATGTGGGTATGTATCCTGGTCGCTGCATTAGCGCCTCCTCTGGTCGGTCGGGGCGCCTGTTTGGGGAGAGGGGGAACTGGGTGGAATAGCGTGATCCTCCCACGCGCTACGTCCCCCTGGTGAAACTCCTCACTGGAAAGAAGCGGCTGGTGACTCCACATGTATGGGAGGAGGCATGTGGTAGTCTGCAGCCCTCCCCGGATCGGCAGAGGGTGGAGCAGCGACCGGGACGGCTTGGAAGAGTGGGGTAATTAATTGGACAGGTACAATTGGGGAGAAAAAAAGGGGGGGGGAGAAGAGTATAAATCAGCCTTCTGCATCCGGTACTGAATAGTGAAGATGCCGTGATCGACTCACCTGTACCAGTTTGTCTTAAATCTGACCAGAATAAAACCTGTCGTTTCTGCTGTAGCTGTCGTCGGGTCACTTGCCCCCCCCCCCCGGGCCAATTAAGTCAATACAAGTCACCGGATGTGGGCAAGTCAACACAAGTCGTTAGCCACATGTGTTTGCTCTTATAGGGGATCTGAATCGGCTGTCGTGACGGAAGCACAATCAAATAAGTCGAGTTATTGAACGGACAGCTTGGTTAATCCAGTCCTGCCCGTGCTGATTGTAAAAGCAGATAACAGATCATCATACAAAAAACAAAACAACACTTATTTTAAACCATAACACGTCTTACCCCTTTGTACCCCATTGTCTGTCTCTCTCTCTAGAAACCTTTTCACAGAGCGGGCTGCAGGGTACCGGGTCTGTTCTATGGAAAGGATCAAATAAAACGTGCGTTTCATGTGTGTGTTCACCAGTGTGTCTTATCATATTGACGGCTGCCAGACACACACACACACACACACACACACACACACACACACACACACACACACACACACACACACACACACACACACACACACACACACACACACACACGTCTTATACACCGCGGTCCTTCGCCGGTTGTCAAGGTCACCAAACGTGCACACAACACACTTCACGAAAGCCCAGAAAGCCACTTAGTTTCTGTTTTTAATGCCGCCGTCTGGCATTGATCTCCCTCAGTCAGGGCTTATTGTGTCTCCTTCACCCCCGGTCCAAGCCACCTCCGGTCTCTCCCTCACAGAAGCAGAGATAGACCTTAATAAAGCATCTTTATTCCTGCACCCCCTCCTCTCCATCCTGCTATCTTCCTCTCTTTCTGACATGCATCCTCCCAATCTCCCATTTTTCATCTCCTTCAAGCTGCGGTTCCATGACATTCAAAAATCCCTCAATGAACAGAAAAATGGCGTCGCGTGGAGTTGGAACAGCGTCACCCATTTGCTTTAATCAGATTTCTGAGTCAGGTTTGGCCTCTTTAACCCTGTGCACGTCCAGTGCGCGCTGGTGGCGTAGTCTTTTCAAACTACAGCGACACTGGTGCGATTCTTTCTTTTTTTGTGACCCCCCCCCCATTTTTCTCCCCAATTGTGCTTGGCCAACTTCCGAGCCGTCCCGGTCTCTGCTCCACCCCCTCTGCCGAGCCGGGGAGGGTCTGCAGACTACCACATGCCTCCTCCGATACACGTGGAGTCACCAGCCGCTTCTTTTCACCTGACAGTGAGGAGTTTCACCAGGGGGACGCCGCCCTCCCCCTCCCCAAACAGGCTCCCCGACCGGCCAGAGGAGGCGCTAGTGCAGCGTCCAGGACACATACCCACATCCGACTTCCCACCAGCAAATGTAGCGGATAAGAATTTCGAAATGATTTAATTTAAACAATTTAATTCCCTACAGAATTATGTAATTGCCCTCCTTGTATTCCATTTTTCACAACATTTGATTTCATTGTTATTTCGCCTACGTTGCTAAAGTTATTTGTACAAGGTTAGCGTAATTAGCACAAATAGGTAATGCGGGTTCTTGCCTGGGTTCATTGTGCGTCGATCGATTGGTGATGCCTCGGGGCTCCGGCGGGGAGACTCGGCGCTCGCTGGTGATGCCTCGGGGCTCCGGTGGGGAGACTCGGCGCTCGCCTCCGTCAATCAGTACCGGCGAGTCAAGGCGGGCAGTGTGCGCTGTGTTCTTCATTCCTCTCTTCTGTTTAAGGTAATTACCGTACACAAAGCACTATGAATTTAGCGACACATATTGATAATTGTTCATTGTGAGAGCCAGAGGCGACTTTTGTACTTTTATTTAGTCACTTTTATGTTGTTGTTGTTTTTAAAGAGTTTCGGGCTAACTCGGTCACCGTGTAAGCTAGCTACTGCTGTTGTATCGCTATAGCGTCCGGCTCGTCCACCATCGCATTCAAGCTAGTCACAGAGACTTTCTGTAAGGTGCTTAAAAACATTATTTCACAGCTATAAGAAGTCAGCTCATGTGTCAGTTACAAGTTAAAAAGGTAAATGTATTTCATGTAAGTTACTCCATTTTGTACACTGGTTAAAAATATAATTTACGTTATTAAGAAAAACCTAGAAGGATCACTTTGTTGTGGAAACTGTGGACCTGAGACTGTGTTTATACCGAAAAATATGTGAATTTGGTTGTTCTGTACGAGTGTTCCCCTGTTTAAGGGCACAGCACGGACACGGCCAATTGTGTCTGTAGGGACGCCCGACCAAGCCGGAGGTAACACGGGGATTCGAACCGGCGATGCCAGTGTTGGTAGGCAATGGAATAAACCGCCCACTGGTGCGAGTCATTTTGACAGAGAAATTGACGGTCCCCTCGTCAAGAGAGCTGCTCTACATAGCCTATATGTGCCAGTGCACATTTTACAAGAGTTTCTCGTTAGAAAACGAACATCTTAGCCTATCAGCCTGATATGTCTTTATGCATGCTCAATTTCAGTATTCACCTCGTAGTTTCTTCTTTAAGCGTGGTGCAGGATGAGGGCCGTGTGGCAGTGGTGAGGTGTGCGGTTGGAACGACAGATGGGTTCAAGGTGGAGGTGGGATTACATCAAGGATCGGCTCAGCCCTTTCTTGTTTGCAATGATGATGGACAGGTTGACAGACGAGATCAGGCAGGAGCCTCCGTGGACTATGATGTTCACAGATGACATTGTGATCTGTAGCGAGAGTAGGGTGCAGGTTGAGGAGAGCCTGGAGAGGTGGAGGTATGCACTGGAGAGAAGAGGAATGAAAGTCGGTAGGAGCAAGACTGAATACCTATGCGTGAATGAGAGGGAGGACAGTGGAATGGTGAGGATGCAAGTAGAGGTGATGAAGGTGGTTGAGTTTAAATACTTGGGGTTAACTGTTCAAAGTAACGGGGAGTGCGGAAGAGAGGTGAAGAGAGCGCAGGCAGGGTGGAGTGGGTGGATAGGAGTGTCAGGAGTGATTTGCAACAGAAGGGTACCAGCAAGAGTTAAAGGGAAGGTTTAGAAGATGGTAGTGGGGCCAGCTATGTTTTTGGTTGCAGATGGTGGCACTGACGGAAAGACAGGAGGTGGAGCTGGATGTGACAAGAGTTGAAGATGCTAAGATTTTCATTGGGGTTTTTGGTAGCATCCAAACAAGCTGTCACCAAATGTAGGCTGCAGAGAAATCCTCCAAATATGGACCTTTTTACTGGAATTGTCAATTATATATATGCTCCATGGAAAAGATGACTTTCACCCTTCGTCTACAGAAAGACAAAGGGAAAAAATACTGGAAAAAATCGGATTGTTACTTAAAGGAAACTGTTGTTGATTAGGGTTTTTTTCCCCTCTCCTCTTACTCATTAGGCAACGTTGCTGAAATCCCTGTGTGATGACCTGTACCTGAATATCTGTCTTTGGTGTTTGATGATAACAACCAAGACCTCTTGTTCTGTATTTTATTTGTTTGTATTTTAAATTTGAAATGCTGTTAAAAATAAAAAGTGAAAAAAAAGAGATTTTCATTAGGAGTGAGGAAGAAGGACGGGATTAGGAATGAGTGTATTAGAGGGACATCTCAGGTTGTACGGTTTTGAGACAAAGCAAGCGAGAAACAAGACTGAGATGGTTGGACGTGTGGAGGAGAGATGCTGGGTATATTGGGAGAAGGATGCTGAATATGGAGCTGTCAGGGAAGAGGAAAAGAGGAAGGCCAAAGAGGAGGTTTATGGATGTGGTGAGGGAGGATATGCAGGTGGCTGGTGTGACAGAGGAAGATGCAGAGGACAGGAAGAAATGGAAACGGATGAACCGCTGTGGCAACCCCTAATGGGAACAGCTGAAAGTAGTAGTAGTAGTAGTAGTAGCAGTAGTAGTAGTAGTTTTCTCGTCCGTCTTCTGATGTCATCGGATGGTGTAAGTACATAAGCAGCTTTGCAGTAGGAGAGTTTGAATTTAGTTTCAGCAGTAGTTTTAATGCAATTTTTTTCTTTTTATTTAATCTTATTCTTTTTTATTCAGTTTATGTATTTTTTCATTATACAGAACAATTATATTTTAAATGGGGAGTCTGTTTTGTTCATTGTGAGTTTCTGTTTTCTGTTTGAAGTTGTATATACGTTGCTGTTATGTTGATTCCTGTATGTGTATTTTTTGCAGTTAAAAAGAAAAAAAAGTTTTGCAGTATCGGGGGCGACGGTAACAGATGACACTGGCAAGTATTGTGTACTATTGTGTACCGCTGCTACGATTAATACATGGCAATAAGGTTGAAAATAGGCAATGTTAGGTTAGTCTGAGGATTTTTCTGTTTTGTTCAATTCAGTACAGCACTGAATAACTCTTAGTATCACCTTCTTCACCTTCTTCTTCTTTTGGCTTGTTCCCTGTTTCTCAGGGGTCACTGTGAAGGGCACAGCACCGATGGCGGCCGTTGTTAACCCGGGCCTCAGCCAATCCCGTATGGAGCCTCGACCAATCCAGCATGGTCTTGTCAGGCCGCATACCGATTTGGCAAAATTTTACATCAGATGCCCTTCCTGACACAACCACTAACCCTATGGACGGGGGCACAGGTAAAGCACTGGATGCCATCCCAGTATTCATGGACTTGCGCCCATGCCTGTTGCCATTACTCTTAGTATCACCTATGAGCAAGGAAACAGTTGCTAAGAGAATAACATACATATCAGGATAATGCAGATGTTTATTTAGTATACTTTGTGCTCATTCAATATGCATTTTTTTTATTGTAGATAGATCTTATTCACATCACCGTCCTCAGTGAGTACTTAATAATAGCGTTGACTGCATTTTATATGACTGATTCTGAGTAGATGCATTGAATGATTTGAATCCATGCACATCTCTTGCTATATGACACATGCATCAGATACCGAATCTCAGTAATCACCTGTGAACCGCAGTTTTTTGAGTCTCTTGTTTCCCAGTGTAGCTTTGCCCTGTCATATAAGCTGTTTACATGCCGTGCCTCCACTTACCTCACTTGCTGAAAAACATAGGGATAAATACACCGATCAGCCAAAATATTAAAACCACCTGAGGCCACTGCCATCAGGGAATACCGTTGCTATGAAGAGATGTACCTGGTCTGCAGCAATGCTTAGGTAGGTGGTACATATCAAAGTAATGTCCACATGAATACCAGGAGCCAAGGTTTCCCAGCAGAACATTACCCAGAGCATCCCACTGCCTCCGCCAGCTTGCCTTCTCCCCATAGTGCATCCTGGTGCCATCTCTTCGCCAGGTAAACAATGCACACACACCCGACCGTCCACATGATGTAAAAGAAAATGTGATTTATCAGACCAGACCACCTTCTTCCACTGCTCCATGGTGCAGTTGTGATGCTCATGTGCCTATTGTAGGTGCTTTCGGTGGTGGACAGGGGTCATCATAGACACACTGGCCGGTCTGCAGCTACGCAGCAACATACACAGCAAGTTGAGATGCACCGTGTGTCCTGACACCTGTCTATCATAGCCGGCATTAACTTTTCTAGCAATTTGAGCTACAGTAGCTCTTCTGTGGGATCGGACCAGACAGGCTAACCGTCACTCCCCATGCACATCAGTGAGCCTTGGGCGCCCATGACTCTGTCTTGGACCACTTTTGGTAGATACTGACCACAGCATACTGGGAACACCCCACAAGACCTGCTGTTTTGGAGATGTCTGACCCAGTCGTCTAGCCATCACAATTTGGCTCTTGTCAAAGTCACTCAGATCCTTACGCGTGCCCATTTTTCTTGCTTCCAACACATCAACTTCAAAAACAGACTGTTCACTTGCTGGCTAATATATCCCACCCCTTGACAGGTGCCACTGTAACGAGATAATCAATGTTATTCTCTTACCGGTCAGTGGTTTTAATGTTTTGGCTGATGGGTGTACGTGTTCCAGATATTGAAAAGATGGAAATGGTCTCAGAAGAGATAGGAAGTCAAGAGTAAAACAGACATTAGTATTCTGATTGACAGCGTTGATTCTAATAGGATGAGAGCTTATCAAGGTAAATGAGGTATACTGTTTACATACGCCAATTTTCAGACTACCGGAGCATCCTGAATTATGATGGGGTGTTGCTCTGCGGGCCACATGAATAAATCTGAATATAGATATGAAAACGGTATTGGTATGAAATAGTACATTTATGAGTCATGATGCTAAAGGCTCCCCTCTCACGTCAACATTAAAACCCAGCAAGGTGCCCTTCAGCCTCTTAAATCACCACCTCTCTCACGCTCTCCCTTCTTTCCCTCCTCTGCTTCGTTCTTCAGCCCTCTCTTTTGGCACCCTCTGTCTGTGATTGATTGCTTCGTGCGTGCTACTAGTTTAACTTTTCACATGGTTAGATGTGACAGCTTGGATGCGTGTGTGTGTGTGTGTGTGTGGTGTGCCAAAAGCCTGCACAGGTTTTCTGTCTCAAATGCGTGTTTGCTTGTTTGCTGAGTAGATGGGCAAATACAGTAATCTGCATGGACAACTGGCGACGAAGAACCCTTTGACGTTTATTGGTGAAATGAAGCAGTGGGTAGCTTAATAGTCCTCTGCAGGGCTGTGGTGTGTGTGTGATTTGGCAGGTTTCCTTCAGAGGAAGAGTTTATTATTGACTTCAGACTATAAAACGTCTCGCCACTGTTTGGCAGTGACAGGTGGCAAATAAGACCAAACAGCATGGGGGGCCTAAACTGTGAGATCTCTGCCAGAGAAACAGATTAAATGTGTCTATTGTGTGTGTGTATGTGTATGTGTACACCTTTTATTATGATGTATGATAAGCCTAGCCAAGGCGCTGCTACCTGCAGTACCGCCTCTATGCTACTTTTGTGTGTCTTTATCTTTATTTGCATAACAGTTACTAAGAACTATAAAAGCATCAAGGTTGAAGATGTCTTTTTGATCCTTATTCGATTTCTCTGGTGATTTACTCGTTCACAACCATGAGCCGTTCTGTCTTTCTTTCGCTCTTTCTGTCCCTTCCGTCATTCTGTTCTTTCTCTTTAATCACCCTCTCGCTCTCTCTCTCTTTCTCTCGCCCTCTCTCTCTCTCACTCTCTGTCCCTCTCTCTTTCTCTCCCTCCCTCTCTCTGTCTCTGTCTCTCTCTGTCTCTCACTCTCCCTTTCTATGACTCGCTCTCTCTCCCCGTCTGTCTCGCTCTCTTCCTCTCTTTGTCTCTCTCTCGCTTGCTCGCTCCCTCTCTCTCTCTCTCTCTCTCTCTCTCTCTCTCTCTCTCTCTCTCTTGTTTCCCACTTTCTGATCTCCCGTTGTTACCAACAGTCTTACCAAGAACTCTGGCCTTTAGATCAATAGTGATTCAGCACCGCGCCCATCCAGTTGCGGGGCCGGCGGCAACGCCTGTGCCGTGTTCTTGCGGTCGCCATGGCAACGGCCCGTACACACCGGATGCCGGTATACGTGCCTCGGCACACCGCCCTGATGGACGCAGCGACAGAACCCTGGACAGACAGGCCGAGAGGCATATAGTCAAGATAAAGAAGGGATAAAGGTAACGAACAGGTCGACTGACAGGAAGCCAAGTGGGGCAGAGGGAAGGTCAGATGGGAGTGATTGGGCATAACTGCTCTGTCCCGTCTATCTCTAATCCCACCACGTGATCCACATGCATCCACAGAGCAAGAAGAGCAAAGTGAGAGAAAAATCATTCTTATTGAAAGATTGGATATTCACACTCTTTCGTGACCAGTACTCCCAAGTGGACCAGAGTGATCTGAGTCCATTAGCTAAATATACCTTCATTTGTGGGTGACAGGTAGATAGATGCTTCAATTTCAGTACTGGGGAGTTGTGTAAAAACTTTTATTTTGCTTTCATGCAGTGTTGCAATGCCTGACTGCATGTCGGCAAACCGTTAAGGCGAATGATAAAATCAGTTTTTCACATTTTCTGATTAGCAGTAATGTCATCCATGACAGCTCTGAATACAGATCTGAGATGAGGTCTGGTCTTTTATCAGACAGGCTCTGGCCTGGAAGAGGCATAATTTGACTTCATCTTCTAATGCCTCTGGTGTCCTTTTGTCGCCTGACTACTGACAAGAGCCGTCTGGTACTGACAGCCTTTCTCTCTTCCTCTCCATCCAGCTATGACGCTTTCTCGGTTGCCATGGCAGCCAACAAGTATCTCTGGTGCCGGGCAGGGATGGGCTCTGATTGGTTGATCAGTATTCAGTTGGGGGTTTGTTTGTCTGGATGCTGCTCTGTCCTGCTTTGTGTGTATGTGCGAGTGTGTTTTTGTGCGTGCGTGTGTCCACATTTGATAATTCAGGCTTCCCTGTGTTGAACAATGTGCATTTTTTTAAGTAAATGGGCGTGCATATTTGTGCAAATTTGTGCGCGGACACATGCAGCTGTGTGAATGTGTGCTCATCCAGTCTTACTTATCACTTTCTTTTTTTCCCCTTGTCTGTCTTCACTTCCTCTGTTTGTCTTCTGTCTTGTGTTTCTCACTCTCCTTTGTTCTTACCAGCTCTCTCTTCTCTCCCTATCCTCCTCTGCAGGATTCAGGGAGGAGAGAGAGAGAGATGGATGGATGGAGGGTTAGTGAAGTAAAAGAGAGAGAGAGACGGATGGATGGAGGGTTAGTGAAGGAAAAGAGAGAGAGATGGATGATGGATGGACGGTTAGTGAAGGAAAAGAGAGGTGGATGGATGGATGGAGGGTTAGTGAAGGAAAAGAGAGAGCGTTGGATTGATGGAGGGTTAGTGAAGGAAAAGAGATGGATGGATTGATGGAGGGTTAGTGAAGGAAAAGAGAGCGAGATGGATGGATGGAGGGTTAGTGAAGGAAAAGTGAGAGGTGGATGGATGGATGAAGGGTTAGTGAAGGAAAAGCGAGAAGGAAGAGAAGTGGAGGAAAAAAAGGAGGTGGAGAGTGGTTGTTAGGTGAGGGGGAGAAGAAAAGAGAGGGGTGGGAGGAAGTAAAAGAGTGTGTGGCGGGGGAGAGCAAGACAGGAGGAGGAGGAGGAGAAGAGCAAAGGAGAGTGATGGAGCGAGGAGAGGAAATAGAAGGTGGAGGAGAAACTGATGGGGGTGGGGGGGGGGTGATAGCTTTGGTCTCTGCCCGCCTGATGAATATGACCCCAGCTCTGAGCTTTGACCTTCTTTTATGTCCGTGAGAAAGAACAGGCGACGAAAAGAGGACAGGGAGACCAAACCGGTGAGTAGCGAGAGAGAGAGAGAGAGAGAGAGAGAGAGAGAGAGAGAGAGAGAGAGAGAGAGAGAGAGAGAGAGAGAGAGAGAGAGAGAGAGACAAAGATGGTTGACATGAAGGGAGAAAGGAAAGCTGAGAGGTGGAGGGAGGGATTGATCTTTGCTTCTTACGGTGAGTGACAGCAGGAAGGTTGCTATAGCGTTGCTATAGCGACATAATGGAACCTCAAACTGCTTTACATAAGGGGCACAGTGGCTTGAAGTGGCTACGATTATGATCAAATCCATCTGTGACGTGTGTGTGTGTGTGTTTTGATCGCCTGTTAGCTTTGATGATAATAAGGGAGAGAGGAAAAAAGGGCGCTCAAGTGAGCTCTCAATACCACCTCAAACACCCGCTTCTGGCAGTAGCTCCACTGTGTGTTTTCGTGTGTGTGTGTGCGTGTGTGTGTGTGTGTGTGTGTGTGTGTGTGTGATAAGGACACAAACAGCAACTTGTTGCCGTTTTGCTGAAATTGATCAAAGACGGGGGGGAAATTGGATCAGTTTGTGCTCCGTTCGATAGCAAAATGGAAAAACTCAATTTGTTTTTCGGGATAATTGGCTTTCATTTATTAGGGAGGAGATAAGCGTCCAAATCTCTCATTTTCATTTGCGTCACTCCGGTGGAGTTGGTCCTGTCACTGTTTGTGTGTTTTATCATTCCACAGTATCTAGTTTTCCCTCCTTTTTTCCTCCTAACCCCCTTTATTTCTGCTATGCACGTGCACCCACACACACCATGTCTCCCTGTACTTGTGGGGACCCCTCATTGACCACATTCATCCCCTACCCCTTAACCCTAACCTTAACCATCATAACTACATGCATCACCTTAAACCTTACCCTAACCTTAACCTAATCCTAACCTTACCCTTACCCTAACCTTAGCCTAATCCTAATTCTAACCTTAATCCTAAACCCAGGTCCTAACCCTAAAATAGACCCTTTTCCTCAAGGTAGGTGGTTTCAGGTTTTTCTATCCTGATGGGGACATTTGGTCCCCATCAGGATAGAAAAACCTGGTATATACACACAGATACTACATGCACACAGACTGATATCAGTTTTGCATCACATCTAAAATCTATTAATTAGTTGCATGTTTGTTTTTTTTCCCAGAAGACCGCTGGACAAACACATCCGTCTGCATAATTCATTAGTTTTATCTGGAAACCAGCTCTGTGAGTGCGAGCCGGTGGGAATTCTTATGGATTAACAGCCTTCGCTCAATATTGAAATAGACGCACAACCCAATAACAAAAATGAACAATAGCAGAGGCAAACATTTCGATATCGATAATGCCTGTTCACAAATTCACCTGCAGATGTGTGTGAGGGCGGGAGAGGAGAAGTCCTTTGTGCTTTTATGCTCGCACAGTGACACAACTTAAAACGATAGTGACGCATCTATTAAACAATTATAGAAAAATAGTAATAAAATATAAAATAATAATATAAATATATAAAATATAAAAACACAAACCATAGACCTCAAAACAACACCGTATGAAGAAATAAGTGAACTGGCTGCACACACACGCACACACACCCCACAGTGTGGTTGAGGAAGGCTCTTGTGTTGGGGTACATGCATGCGGATGTGTGCTGGTTTGGTCGGTGCACGGGTATTGACTGGAACCTCACCACTGTGTCGCCACCGCCGACCCTTGAAACGTGGAAGTTTGCACAAGTGGCCCCGGAAGAGACGGGGGCATGTGGCATTTGAATGGGGACAATTAACCGCATTAGTGGAATTATGGTGTGGTATTGTCGACTCCTCTCCCTGCTTAAACACGGTGTTGTCCTTGAAGCGACGGCTGATTTACATGAATTTTACATATGCATAATTTAATTACAGACCCCTAATTAGTTGGCAGTTTGATCCATCATGTAGAGAAGGCCGGGGGATCTGTGTGTGTGTGTGTGTGTGTGTGTGTGTGTGTGTGTGTGTGTGTGTGTGTGTGTGTGTGTGTGTGAGAGAGTGAGGGGTGTGTCTCGGTCTCATTTTCCCTTCCTGTCAGATGGCCTGTTTCGATGCCAGTGTGTGGTCCCGTGTGTTTGTCTGTGTTTTAATATTTTATTATTTTGTATTTCAGTGTTGCGCTGTGAAGCACTTTGGACACAGGCGTGAAAGGGGTACAAGAAGGTACAAGTATCACTTGGTTATTTAAGCGTCCCCGTCTTCACATTTGTCAGAACAAGTCCCTGTCTCTCCCGTTGTCTTTCTTGCAGAGACACAGTGTGTTGTTAGCACACGGTTTCTGTCTTTTACCCTTTAAAATGTTTTTTACTTCCTTGTTTCGGCACCCCGTTGGACTCCAAACAGTGGATAGGTGTGTGTGTGTGTGTGTGTGTGTGTGCGTGCGTGCCTCTATGTGTGTGTGTGTGTGTGTGTGTGTGCATGCATGCATTTGTGTTCATTTGTGTGTGCATGCGTGTGTGTGCGTGCATGCATGCATGTGTGTGTTTGTGTGTACGTGCATGCATGTGTGTGTGTGTGTGTGTGTGTGTGTGTGTGTGTGTGTGTGAGAGAGAGAGAGAGAGAGAGAGATCCTGACAGGTTGGCAGCTGGATAATATCCAAGAGAGAGCTGATTTATATCTGTGAAAACCTGTGATCTGAATAAATAAGGAAGCCCCTGTTGAGGTATATTATACAGTGAATTCTTCAAGCAGTCACCATCAGTTTCACCACCTCTCCTTTCTATAAATCCTTTATTCAATTTCATCTTTTTTTCTGTGTGTATACAACGGACTGGACACAAACTGTACAGTGCAGACAAACTCTTTTTTGCATAATATGTATGTAAAGATAACTGTACATATGCTGACTGACAGAGTAATCATCTTTAAGGATAGCACCAGTACCATTTTGCTCTCGGGTCCACTGCAAACATCAGTTTACACGAGCGAGGAAACCATTGGTGGCAATGAAACGGGGCTGTAGATACACTCGACTGTCTGACGTTTACGCGTTGAGAGCTGATTATGGAGATGGGCCCTGACGTCGTCACACTTGCTGTATGTGCACGCTTTACCTGGACGTGGCGGCGTCTCTGCCCCCCCCCCTCCCCCGTGGCTGTATTTATTTAAATGTGTCTGCACCTAGTTTCCTGCATCGCTTCTCCGTCTTTAGACACTGCTTCTGTACACATCTCAGCTGGAGTATGTAGGATCAATGAAGGTATCAGGGTTTTGAACAGCACTAGTCTTCCTCCTCTGACTGGTTTTGATATTGATCAGACACACCCCCGACCCTATTTTGCACTTTATTTGGCTACCGATCATCCTTGATAATGCTATTGCACATGGTGTATTTCAAGTATGTGTTGAAAGTATGTGTAGATGCTGATTAATTCCCGCTCGGGATGAATAAATGTTAATGAATTGAATTGACTGTGATCCCAACGTATACTCGACCCCCATTTGCATGTATTTTTTTTAATCAGTGTTTGATTGAACTGTAAGCAGGGAGGAATGTTTTCATGAGTCCAGCCTGCCACTTAATGTGTCAAGGTGTGTTCAGATCATGAGCCAAGTGTAGCTGTAGCCATACTCACTGCAGTTAATTTTCTGTCTGTCATTTACAGACTCAGTCGTCCATCCATCCATCCATCCATCCATCCATCCATCCATCCATCCATCCATCCATCCATCCATCCATCCATCCATCCATCCATCCATCCATCCATCCATTATCCAAACCAGTTATCTTGCTCTCAGGGTTGCGGGGATGCTGGAGCCTATCCCAGCGGTCATTGGGCGGCAGGCAGGGAGACACCCTGGACAGGCCGCCAGGCCATCACAGGGCCCACACACACACACACACACACGCACCTAGGGACGATTTAGTGTGACCGCTTCACCTGACCTACATGTCTTTGGACTGTGGGAGGAAACCGGAGCACCCGGAGAAAACCCACGCAGACACGGGGAGAACATGCAAACTCCTCACCACACAGAGGATGGCCCGGGACAACCCTCATGGTTGGACTACCCCGGGGTTCGAACCCAGGACCTAATTGCTGTAAGGCGACTGCGCTAACCACTGTCGCCCATGCCGCCAGACTTGGTTGTCATGTTCAAAAAATAACTTGGCGACAAAATCCACGTATGTAAAAGAACAGACGCAGGGGCCGAAAATGTCAAATGTGCAGGGCCGAGGCATAAGGGAACTAAGCAGCTAAAGTGGTGCTGGCACGCCGGGGGGGGGGGGGCAAAAAAGGGGGCCCCAAAAAGGCCTGGTTCAGCCCTGCAAAAGCACTTGTTTGTGAGGGGTCGTTGATCTCTGTTGCACTTTGCTTGGCCTTCCCAATTACACAACTGCGGTGCCGAGAAGAGGCTCCTCGAGAGGGTTGATTCATTCTTCCCCTGCTTTTATGGTAGATTATATGAGCTGTGAGTTTCTGCAAGTTATTTATCTGATGCTGTTGGGTTCAGAAAGAGACTGACCTGGGTCTAGAAATGACACAGATGACAAAGATGATGTGTGTGTGTGTGTGTGTGTGTGTGTGTGTGTGCATTTGAAAGTGACCAGTGCCTCTCTTCCAATACAAACTAACGTTGGCCAGAAGCAATGTTCTACTGGTGCTATGCTTTGAAATGCTTGTTTTGATAACACATAAGCCTACATTACCACATGCATTATCCCATCTGCTTTCCTCTTTTTTAAAAACCATGCAACAAGTGGGAAACAAAGAGACAGAGAGAGATAGAGAGAGAGACAGACAGACAGAAAGAGAAAAAGAGGAGGTTCGGGAGAAGAAAGAGGCAGAGTGAGTACATGGTGGATAGATACTGTTCCTGGATGCATGATTACACAAACTGAGCATTGCAATAGCTTGTACAGTTAAGATGAACAGAGGATCAGGGATAAAAAAAAGAAGATGAGGTGTTTGTGTTTGTGTGTGCGTTTGTGTTCGTCATAAAGAGAGAGTTTGAGAGAGAGAGAGAGCTTGAGTCTTTGGAAATTAATGTTTGTCTGTTCAAAGAGAGAAGCTCACAGTATTTGCAGAACCAGATGCAGCTACAGTCTGAAGTCCTTTGTGTAAGCTATTGTGTCCTACATGGTATAATAGCAGCAAGAAAAAAAAGGAAAAAATCTACATTATGAGTACAGTGATAGCCATCATAGAGCTCCCCCATGCATGCATCATGCTTATATTTTGTACCATCACTGCAGAGGATACCAGGACCTATTTGTTTTCTATGTAGAACTTAAAACAGTAAAACTTGTTGTCTTGGGGAGGTGAAGCTACAGTATAGCAATGGTTCCCAGATGCATGCTTTCTAAGATGGCTTTGTTTTTACCCAACTCAAACACTGAAGTGACCCATCATTGCTGTTCGGGAAATTAAAATCTGGATTTTTGGATCCGCTTCTGATTGTTCTGCATTAGCATGAGTGCTAAATTTCAAATCAAATCAAATCAAATCAACCCTTCTCTACCTGCACTTAGAACAGGGATGGGCAGTCTTATCCAAAAAGGGCCGGTGTGGGTGCAGGTTTTTGTTCCAACCAAGCAATTACACACCTGTGTCTCCTAATCATGTTCCTTAGCAAAGACTCTTCTGGTTGATTAGTGGGATCAGGTGTGTAACTTCTGACTTAGAATAATGCTACATACCACATTATTGTTACCTTGGCACTTGTCTTACAACTTGTAAAAGTAAATTATTGTAGAGATAATGATGACAGTTTTTGCTTCTTCCAGTTGGGACAAGGAGCTGGAATCATCATCATTCAAAGACACTTTTCTACCAGTGTTAATGTGTCTTCGGTTGCTAGCCAGGAAGTTGAGCTACTTCAGTTAGCTTAACAGGAATCGTTTTTGATATTTTAGTCTTTGCTTCAGAGCTACAAGTATCTTAAGTTACCCTGACATCCTAGACTTCCTTGACCAGAGCCAAAGGAGAGTGGATGCCTGTGCAATTAGTCAAATGAGCCGGTTCATAGCATGATTTCAATGAAAAGCACTCCTGCAGCGGTGCATCCTTAACAACCGTACCCTCGATCCATACAACGGAGAATTGAGAATGTCGGCTCCTACCGGTTCCTTAGTTGTTCTCCAGATCAAAGAGGCTTTGCAGAAATACTCTGGGTTAGGATCAGACAGTCGAGGCACAGCAGTTTACTTTCGATAAAAAAATTAAAGAGACGCTTTACAAAAATTAAAAAGACGCTGACAGAACACGTAACGGTATCTTAAATACAGGCCTTTTTTTCATCATTTACTGACACAAGGTAACGGTGACATATCTCATTGCATGACACATCAAATGGTTGATAAACATTACATCCACATTTCCATGACGTGAGACAGGCAGAACAGCTATCTGGACTTTGCTTCTTCATGGTCAGTGTCCTCAGTGCCCTTGAGACCACGAGGGAACTGTTAATTACATGTTGTGTAATGCAGCATCAAGACTTTCAATTTCAAGATAGCTTTTGAGCACTTGGGAATCTGAAACAAAACCCCGCCCAAGCCCGGGAAGCCTGAACATGTAGCATTTAGCAACAAAGCTGCCTTAGCTAGCGCTCGCAGCCTGAGCTCAGCTAGACACCAATGCCACTTTTCAGCAATTGATTACCAGCGTTACAGTTTTAGTTCACGCCATTGTGAGTGTTACAGTTTGGGGCTTTTCTGTTTCACAACAAAAACCAGGAGGGGATGGTGAAGTACAGATGCTGCAGCTTAGCAGACATTTTTACAGCCAATCTAGCTAATATATCTCCTTGCTAATCTTGCCTACTTGCTAATCTTCTGAACCACCACGACAGGTTGTACTCTTTGGAAACATTAATTGTCCCAACTAAATGTTTGGTGTAGCTAAATGTCTAGTGTAGCTAGTGTGTAGCTAAGTGTCTAGTGTAGCGGGCAAAGTAAAACAAGGCGATAAGAATGAGAGTGTAGAAACCACTCGTGGTCCAGAGCAAATTGGTGTCTTGTTGACTGTCACAGTGAAAGGGCAAACAAACCTTCAAAGAGGGTTTGGGAATATTTTTGGTTTAATTTCACGCCATGGAATAAGTTTTACACGCTCCCACCATTTTGGGTTTTAATATGCTTTACAGCTCAATATTACATTGTACGACTGCGCTGGTTTTGGCTTGGCTGTTGAATGTCTTGAAACAATACAAACACAGAGACAACCAAGAACAGCAATGGTTTTTCAGACACTTCCATAGAAACTACATATTCATTCTTTTCTTTTTTTTTCTTCTAGTAGCCCTAATCTGATTTTGTTGACTAATTTGCAAACTAATGTACCATGATTTATTCTATTCTTAGTCCTGGAACCTGCTATCCATTAACCCCGCTTTGCATTGCAAGTGAGCAGTAAGGCATTGGAAATAAAATGCGTTTGAAAACAATGCTAACTTTGGATAGCAATAACTCCACATATTGCAATCCAAAGCTCGAAACTTTCCATGAAAGGACTATACGGTCCCGACGCAGCTTCTCAGAATGATCAGTCTGCAGCGTCTGCTACACTTTGCAACCAAAAGCTGCCAGGTTGCTTGGACAGCTTGCACGCCCCCCCCCCCATATACCCATGTCTCCATGTTGCTACAGATAGGGGAATGACAGTGAAATTGCTCTGGTCTCTGCACTTAACACAAAAATACAGCCAACCGCAACGGCTGCCCTCCCACCCGTGTATACCAGCTGCCCAACAGTCCCAAACAATTTGATGCCAAAAGACTTTAAATGGACAGCTCAGTCGATTTTCTTTCCCCCACTTTCAAGCTACAGTTCTGTCTGTGGTTTTGAAATTAAAGCACAAGTAAAGGGAGGCAGACTAAAGCAGCAAAAGATAAATGGAATGAGAGATAGAAAGAGAGAGAGAGAGAGAGAGAGAGAGAGAGAGAGAGGTAGAAACCAAAGGGATCTCCTCTTGTCTTGTGTCTGTATAACGATCTCTCCAGATCATCACTAAGTGCCTTGTTTATGTTAGAGTAGTAAACCATCAAACAAACTTATAATTAAGAATATAATATTGAAGAATTGATGAAAAGACAAACATGCTATAACATATGTGGTGATCAAACAGCATTAGTGTCAAACTCTCTTTTCTAGATTATAGTCCAGGGGGATAGGTCAAATTTGAATCTGTTATATATGTGGTTGAACTCAGGTCAGTTCAACCTGTGATTAGACTTCAGGGCATGTCTGTTTGCATGTACCCTACACTGCATCTTGGCTAAAATACATTCCACTGGAGACTTGCACACTCTCGGCATCGTTATCGGAAAAGTAGGGAATGTGTGGGTTTAAATTTGTTAACTTGTTGCTGCAACACCACAGAGATACATTTAAACATAGAGTAATAAAGAGAGAGGAACAGAGACCGAGTGGTGGAGTTTGTAGGTTGTGTGCATGTGTTTGCGTGTGTTTAATAATTGTGTTCAGTTGTGTGTAGCCATCAGCAAGCAAGGCTACCCGGCAAAGGAAAGGAAAGTCTACCTGGAGAGGAAAAACGGTGCCTCATTCTCACAGATTGTCACAGAAAAATATCAGTAAAGACTATTTGTCTGTTTGTTATTTAAAGGCATTCCTTTTCACGTAGCTAGGGGCCCCTACTGTCCCCGATCCAGTTTGTCTGTCCTCTTCCATTTTCTTCCTCCTCCTTCCCCTGTCCACCAATTGGAGCACTCGTTTTCTTGGGCCCTGCCCCGCTGTACCGGATCCGTCCAATCGGGAGAGAGGGGAGGTGGGACATAGCCCCACTGCTGACCAGTCAGAGCGAGAGTTTTGAGTGCAGCGGTGGGAGGAGTCTCTGACAACCTGGCCTTTTTGGACGGCCGGGAGAGGGGAGAGAGGAGGGGGCAGGGTTATGTCTCCTCCTTGTCTGGCTTGTTGATTGGCTTGCCGCCGTTCATGACCACTGGTTCGCTGGTTGTGCTTTTGGAAGGGGGGCCGCCGATGGATTTAGGGACTGCCTCCCCAACGTCGTGCAAAGAAGGCTCTCTGTACATTGCAACTAGAGGGGAGGCACGGAAAGGAGAGAGAGGGTGGGGGGTGCGAGGTGGGAGGAAAGCGAGAGAGGAAGAGGGAAGGCAAAATTGGGGCAGAAAAGTGGAATGAGGTTAATTTTGTGTGTGTGTGTGTGTGTGTGTGTGTGTGTGTGTGTGTGTGTGTGTGTGTGTGTGTGTGTGAGAGCATACATGTAGGCATGAGGTTTGTGTGAAAGAGTGTGTGTGAGTGATAATGAATGTGTGTATGCATGCGTGTAGGTGTGAGTGTGTGTGTGTGTGTGCACGTGCATGCCTGTGAGTTCATGTAAAGTACCTTCTATGGGTTTGGGCAGAAAGTGCGCTGCCGGTTTGGTCTTTTTCACCCTGTTGCCCTTCATTGCCTGACCTTCTTTGTTGAGGCCCAGAAACCAGGCCCTCCCCGACTCCTGCTGTCTGTAGAGCATCGAGCTGTAGATCACATAGTAGTTCTCAAACACGGACTCCTTAAACTTACACTCGGCAGTAAACAACTCCTGGAAGGGAAGGGAGAGAGAGCGATAAAGAGAGAGAGGCCGGCCACATGATTCGACAGTAGCGGTAAACATGTTGTGGTCCTTTGATAGCAACAGGTGTCATTCGTAGCTAGAACAGCTTTTAACTGGTGGTGCTAGTCAGAAGACTATCTTAATGTTGTCATGGCATCCACTTGGACTGAAAACCAACCGCAAATAAAGACAAGACCAGGGGGGAAAAAATTCCTGTTTTTATTCCGATGACAGGTAGCCTGTACAGATCCGGCCCTCCTGCCTGTGTAAAACTGCCGCTATTCATCAAAACCGTTTCCATGGGAGCCAATACCTCCCACTAAGTGCTTCTGAGAAGAGCTGCAAGGTGTCATAACACTTCTTATCGAGAAAAAAAAAAAGAGAGGGAGAGAGAGAGGAGCTGCTCTCTGACGGCCGCTAGCACTACCCGGAGACAGCTACCGCAGAAATGGCCTGAGATGAAACAGGTCCCCTTATGGCCCTGGGTCCTGAAAATAAAAAAATAAAAACATACACACGAAAGAGGGAAACAAACAAGATGGGTGATGGGGGGGGTGTTATCTGGGGACTTGTGCGAGTGGTCTTGCAGAATGCACTGCGATAACATACGGAGAGGGTGGTTAGCTCACAAGAGGCTTGCATAAAACATATGGGGCAATTTACAACTTCAAGGTTAATATCGAGCACTTTCGAAATACAGCAGTACCAATGCTGTTGTACAACTGCAGCAGCACAACTTGTCCTAAACTCCCTCAAGACCCCCCTTGGTCCTGCTGGTTTTCTATTCTGACAGGTGTGTAAATATATTCACTCGTATCAGGCGCTCCACCTGACAGAATATAAACAACCAGGCAGAACAGGAAACCAGCAGCGCCGCTGGTACCCGAGGACCGGATCGAAAATCACCACTTCAGACAACAAGTTGCAATTCGTGCACAGTGTTCCTCAGGTGGCTCTTCTCCTTGATATCTGTCTATCTATAAAGCGATTTGGCTCTGGCGGTTCCTGCGTTCCGGGCGAAAGGCGATGATGTCATTGTCTAGACCTTCCTGTTATCAGTTCTAGGTCCTCTCCCGAAGCCCGAGCCGCATTGTCATTCTGCTCAGGTCTGCTGGTCCAAGTCCCATAGCAACATGGGGAGGGGAAGCGACACTGGCTCTCTTCTCGCACGTTGATCTGGTCTCCGTAGCTGTGGCAACCAGCCGGCGCTGGGAGGGTGGGGGTGTGTGCTGCAAGTGAGGTGTGTGTGTGCGTGTGAGTGGGGGGGGGGTGCAGTACACAAGGGATCAAACATGGCTGAGAGACACATGCACGCACACGCGGTGACACATGGACACCGTATGACTCCAATACACTCTCATGGGGTGTGTGTGTGTGTGTGTGTGTGTGTGTGTGTGTGTGTGTGGATGCTAGGTGCGATAAGCAAAAGAGAGTGATTGAAGATAGCTGATTACAGTTACACATACACAAGTGTACTTATACACACACACACACACACACATCTCCAATTGTGCTGGGAGCTACTGAAATGATTGGATGGCAACAAATCCCCATTGTGGACAAGTGACAATGAATATTTGATTTGTTTGTCAATAATGTCACACATTCATCAGCCCGGTGCTGTAATTCCTCTGTGTTAAAAACATGATTTAACTCCTGGTTTGCAGTACATAGTGGTAATGTGTCTGAAGTTTGCGTGGATGATGATTATTTTTTTCCGCCTGCAAATGAAATAACTAAAGGGAATGTATTTTGCGTTGGAGCCAGGCTTATTAAAACTTTTGAGTCATTTGAGTGATGTTGTGAAATCCACCAGACATAATATGTGGGAGTGAGTGAGCCTGACTGAAAACCAACTCGTAGACTCGGTTTCCTCTTTTTCTACTTTGAAGCCACAATCCTGAACACTTCCATGCAAGCATAGCTAATCCACGAATCTCCGAGTCACGAACGCTTTTCCATGCTTTTGTTCACTTTATTGCAAAGGTCGTTATTTTATTTTATTTTTTTTGTTGATGATCGGAGTGGATTCGACGCCTTACGAAACAAGTCAATAAATCGACATAATAACTTGAAACTACTTTGACCAGACTGCTTGCTATAGAGTTAGCTTGCTAACATCAGCCTACAAATCCTGTGCATTCATCTGGAACGGGATCGAGGGCCGCAGGCGTGACCACAATCCATCCATCCATCCATTATCCAAACCACTTATCCTGCTGTCAGGGTCGCGGGGGATGCTGGAGCCTATCCCAGTGGTCATTGGGCGGCAGGCGGGGAGACACCCTGGACAGGCCGCCGGGCCATCACAGGGCCGACACCCACACATCCGCAGAATGCATTAATTGACCAGACAGAATTGAGTCAACGTAGCCGTGTACTGAACACTGACGAGCCGTGGTTAAAGGAACACTCCGGAATATTGTGGCATCAACGCAGAGACACCAGGCGACAGGGTGGGCAGCTTCTCCAGAAATACATTAAATTATGAACATCCCCAAAACGGAGACCAAGCAGTGATATGGTTATGAGAAAGAAACAAAGAAGGTCGGTAGGTGGGAAGGAATCACACCAGGAAAAAGGCTGTCAGGCTCGGCTTTGCTCCCCTTCGTCGTTTTCAAATGCGGACCACCCGGCATGACTAAGATGCATGAGATGCATCCACGTGGCAGCTGGAGCTGCTAAGCTGTGAAAATAAATGTTTCGTGTTAAGAATCCTAAAGCCTTCCAACAAGGATCATCACTCCATCCCGCCTGTCTCTCTGTCTCTCTGTCTGTCTGTTTATCCATCTATCGGCCTGTCTCCGTCTTCTCGCTTCCCTAGCTGTCTGTCGGTCTGTCTCTGTCTCTCCATCTGTCCGTTTGTCTCAGGACTAGTTCTAAGAAACCTCGATAGCAGATGTGCAGGTTTACCAGCCGGCGATGAAAAGAAAACGGATAGAAATAAAGAAAATGGGAAAGGAGAGAAGGGGAAAAAAGCAAAGGGAATCTTAAAGGGTGCGTGACCGAGAGGAGATGAGAGGAAGACTCCTCAAGGGAGAAATACAGCTCTCCCTATTTGTCTCGCTCTCTGTTCCTCCTTTCTTCTGTTTCTCCTCTCTCTATCTCGTCCTGTCTTTCGAGATGCAGTGACAATGAACAGGTGCACAGTCTGCACACTTATGTGCATGTACACACACATACACACACACACACACACTTTCTTTAGCCTGCTCTGACACTTTCATGCACAATTAGGCACGGCTATCTGTGAGTTAGAAGTCAGCTAATAGTGGCCATTTGATATACAGTATGTGTGTGTGCGTGTGTGCATGGTGGTGATGGGGGGGGGGACTTAATCTTGAGACGTAACAAAAGCAATAAATGTAAAAATTGATTTTGAATAAATAGCTGAAATTGCTGACATGGAGGATACTGTAGGGAATCCAGGGGGCAGCCAGGAAGTGAACCCGGGTCGCCCACACCACGGGCAACTGCGCTAACCACTCAGCTATAGGGTCGGAACCGTTGGACATGGGCTCGCGAGTCTAGTCGTCCGTGGTCATTGCAGTACTTTAGCGTACATCCAATAAAACTGTGGTCGTGGGATCAGAGGATGTCCTGTTCGGTAATCTCCTTTCAGACATCCGGATTGGGAAATTCTGCACCCGAAATTTTTTGAAACTGACGTTTCGAAGACTATGCCCACTTTCTTTAGTGAATGGCCAGGTGTGCGTAGGTGTGTAAACTCTATTCTGTTCTTTCTGTAAAACTACTTCCACCATTCACCATGAACACCGTCGAGTAAAAAACCCTCAGTGTTCACCTTCATCCATCCATCCATTTTCATCCATCCATTATCCAACCCGCTTATCCTGCTCTCAGGGTCGCATGGATGCTGGAGCCTAGCACCTTCACCTACATTTTTTTGTCTGACTCTTCGCGTTTTAATTACAAAGACTTCCTGTTTGTAGTCCCGCCCCTCTCTGTGACGGACAGCTTCTCACCCCGCCTTCGAGTTTAGCTAGTTTGGAAAAGGAAGGAAAGCTATGATGAAATAGTTTGTTTGAAGCATGAAGAAACTTTAAAGCTGGCGAGGAATTTGTTCCTCCATAGCAGATTATGTAAGTTAACGACACAACCCTGGAATAAGTTCAGAGATTTTAAAAAGCGTGTCATGTGATGCTTATTCCCCGCTCTGGCTTTCTGCTGTTTTGTCAACAGATTAGAAATAGTGTTTGTCACAGTTTGTGTTCCACAATAAAGAGGCGCGAGCCAACATCTGAAGGACATCGATCTGAATTTCATGTTCGAGCCATTTACCATGCTCCGAATCGCCAGCCCATCAGGCTTATCAACCGACTGAGTTTGCGGTATTTACTGATGGCCACAAATCACGAACCCTTGTTGTTCCAAACAGACATTGTTATTTTCAGCAACCCTAAGCACATCACACTTCACTTGCCTCTGTTTACGGAGTAAGAGCATGTCTTCTTCTCTCTGCAGTTTTTACTGCTCACCCCAGCCTGGAGTCTAGTGATACTGACAAGAAAGTACAGGTTTGTGCGCTCGAGGAAATAAAGATATTAGGAGCGGCATGACTCAGGGGCCAGAGCGGGTCGTCTAGTAATCGGAAGGTCGCTCGTTCGATCCCGGGCTCCCCCAGAGAGCCTGTCCTCGAGCAACACACTGAACCCCTAACTGCTCCTGATGAGCAGGTTGCCACCTTGCGTGGCAGCCTCCACCAATGGTGTATGAATGTGTGTGTGAATGGGTGAATGTGAGGCATACACTGTAAAGCACTTTGAGGTAGACTAGATAAGCGCTATATAAATGCAGTCCATTTACCATTTTAGATATGGATCACACTTGGGGGGGGGGGGTCATCCTGATACATGTATATGTAAATTGCAAATGTAAATATGTACACACACACACACTGTCGAATTATGTTGTTCAGATGAAGGGATTTTAGGCTCATGTTCACATCTCAGTTCATTACATAGAGACATTTATGCAACAGAACCTGCAGTTTAATTATTGCTGTCAAAGTTAACTTTGGTTTGAACGGCGGGCAAGCCCCACAAATGCCAGAATCGAGCTATTAAATAAAAACCATCTGTATTGTCTACAAAGCTAGCAGTACGTTTTACTTGTGCACAGTATGTATATATCTTTTTCATCATTACTACTTATTTGGTGACTCTCCATATGTGCTCAATGGTTCAGTCTCTTTCTCCACCCTGTGCAAAGTCCTTGAACTCACCAACTCTTCTAATCGCTCCGGTTAAAGATGCAATATTCAGCTGTGACTTTTTTTGAAAAATTAATACAGCACTTGAAATGGTTTCGCTTGGCATTTACAAAATTGTAAAAAAAAAAAGTATTACAAAGAATTATAATTTCACTGTTTGTTTTTTTTTTCATTTTGAATATCAAAAGGGCAAAAATAGAGCCTAAAATATGATTTCCCCATACTGAATAGTGGAATGGTGTTGGCTGTGCGCCTATGCTTATGGATTTTTTTTTTTTATGTTAACAGTCTTTCTGCATGCGCCTCTGTAAATTTATATGAGTGTGCGCGTGTCACTCAGCTAGCAGGCGTGTTTGTTTCCAACACCAGTTATTATCACAGCGCTAATTACCCCGAGGAATTGTGGGTAAACAAACAAAACACTCTAAAGAAAGGAAGCAGCGAGAGATTAGGAGTGGTGGGGGTGTGTGTGTGTGGGTGGGGTCCTCGCTCCAACGATTGAAGCGAAGCCTGACACAGGGTTCCGCTGTCACGTGTCATGTGACCAACACATGGGTCCGGTGTCACGTGACTCGGCACGGTCTTCTGCTGTCTCCTCTGTAGCCCGTTTACCTTCTGCTCGTCGGTTGTCAAAGCCACACAAGGCAGAGGTACAAGGAAAATATACTTTCTCATAGATGAGTGATAGCTGACTCTGTTATCCCGAACAAATTGTGACAAGAGTTCAGCTTCAGAAGCAAGGGACTCAGTCGCTACTTTCCCCAATGACGCCATTTTTATTAATGAACTATAAGCTAAGTGAAATTGCCAAATGGACACTACTTAAATATCGCAAAAAAAAAAGTTTTAATGCGTGTTTCGGTGGAGGTGATGTGTCGGCACAGATTTATGGGCAAGGAAGTTTAAAATTTCTCCAGTCAGTTTCAGTGAGTTCGGTTGGGGTTGGTTTGGGAGACGAGTGGGCATGTTGAGCTTTTTGCATGTACAACGATTTTCCACAACATTCCACTCAGCAGTCAGCATTTCGGTAGTGCTGTAGTGCGTTTACACACCATTTGTAGTAGTCGAGGCAGACCGGCTGAATCATCTTCTAGGCCTCGCCGTGCAAAGCATCGTTGCCGGAGCAGCCCGGCCTACGTGGAGTTGGTGTGCAGCGAGTGAGGCAAAACGCACAAACGACTCAAATCCATTTAACAATGTCAGGGGAGGCATCCCATGACACCTTTGCTAATGATTATATGTGGTTCTGTAGAAACGGCGGAGACGTTATCACAGACGATAACATCTATTCCCACCGTCCCTCACCCACATCTATGATTATGGCTCAGTGAGCAGGATGTCTGTCCCTCCATGCTTGAATGGTCATGGTGTTTATATGTTTGTATTTATGTGTATCTCGACACACCTGGCACACACTCATTCTCTCCATATTTTATTTTCTTATCTTCTTGGATGTTGGATAGGACTCTCTCTCTCTCTCTCGCTCGCTCTCTCCCCATATTAAGGTGGTGTCTGTGTGGGTGGCATCAGTGGCATTCCTCCCGGGCATTGTACCCTTTGGAGTGCCAATGGAAATACACAACCAAACAAACCCACAGACACGCACACATGCACGCGCAGCTACGCCTTTTGAATATGTCCTGAGCAAGAAAACAGATGCTATGACTCAGATATGATACAAAGGATTCAGAAGCGGACAAGGCGGACAGAAGACATTGACGACCGTTGAGGGGACAGCGGCGGGAAGGACGGAGATGGAGCAAAGGGAGAGATGGGGGGGGGGGTGCGCGGCACTGACATAGACAACAGAGAACGAGAGAGAGACGGGGATGGACCTGTGATCCAGCCTTGTGTTTGGGTGTCTTTTTTTAAATGGCATGACTCACACAAACAGAGAAAAGAGATCATCACCGCCACACCTGAGCTGGTGCACAATTCAGCTTTCTCTGCGGACTGGAAACACATCAGAATTCAGTCCTGTTGATGATATTTCCTCGTTTTGCTTATTTGAAAATTGTAAACCTATATTTTGAGCACCAAATTTCCTGCATGCATCAGGATTTAAAGATGTATTTGCCGGGTGGGAGGAACACTAGATTAAACACAGCCTTCATTTTGATTGGCTCTTAAAGTGAGATATTTGCGAGCAGTAATCTGTATCAGCAGTAATCACTCAGCTCCACACGAGTCCCCGTAAAACCCTCAAGGAAAGCGCAATCACGCTATGCTTCTTCCTAGTTATCTCTATCTTTTTCTCCTACAACTTCTTCTTGTCTTGTCATGACTGCTGGGATAGGCTCCAGCATCCTGCGACCCCAGTTGGGATAAGCGGCTTGGATAATGGAATGGAATTTCTTCTTGCCCCCATCTTCTCCGGCTTACAATTTATTATTATGTGTTTTGTGAAGCCTCATGTCATGAACGTTCCCCTTGTACATATACACGGATGAGCCAAAACATTTTGACCACTCACAGGCGAACCAAATAACGTCGATCATCTCCAAACAGGGGACACATGTCAAGGACTGGGGCGTTTACATGGTAAGCAAGCGATCAGTTCTCGTTGTCAACGTGTTGGATGCAGGCGAAATGGGCAGGAGTAAAGACCGGAGTGACTTTGTCAAGGGCTAAATTGTTATGGCCAGAAGACTGGGTCAGAGCATCTCTGAAACGGCAGGGCTTGTGGGGTGCTGCTGGTCAGCAGTGGTGAGTACCTACTGACAGTGGTCCCAGGAGGGACAAACCACAAACCGGCGACAAGTCACAGAAAATTTTAATGATGGTTACGGGAGGACTGTGTCACAACACACTGTTGCATCGCAACCGTATGGGGCTGCGTAGCTGCAGACCGGTCAAAGTGCCCATGATGACCCCTATACACCATCAAAAGTGCCTACAATGGGCATGCAAGCGTCAGAACTGGACCTTGGAGCAGTGGAAGAAGGTCAGCTGGTCTGATAGATCCCGTTTTCTTTTAGATCACGTGGATGGCCATGTACGTGTTCGCCGTTTACCTGGGGAAGTGGTGGCACCATGATGCACTGTGGGAAGAAGGCAAGCTAGTGGAGGGAGTGATGCTCTGGGCAATGTTCTGCTGGGAAACCCCGGGTCCGGCCATTCATGTGGACCTCAATTTTGACACATGCCACCTTCCTAAACATGGTTGCAGACCAGGTACACCCCTTCATGGCAACGGTATTCCCTGATGGCAGTGGCCTCCTTCAGCAGGATAATTCGCCCTGCCACACTGCACACAATGGGCCTCATGACATGCATGGATGTTTTCTTATTTCTCTTATATTTGTTCTTGCACAAAGCAATAAGAGGAAGATAAGAAAATCCTGCGTGGGATTCATGAAACGTGCACACCAGCCAGTTTTGTTCATACCCACCCGAGTATGTTGATGAATCTCATTTGATCTGAAATTGGATGCGTGTGCCAGGCGTTTTGTAATTAGCATAAGGAAACGCCCCTGTAAACCTATGTAAGGGCAGCAGACTTTAAGTGCCATGTGCAAACCAACAAGCCGCTGCAATTTGACAGGTAACGGACAGACGAAAGAAGGAAAGAAAGAAAAAAAAGGAGACAAATATAACTTTGCTTATCTTTTCTTTTTTTGTGTGTAAAACACTTAAGGTAAGGAACTTTTCCCCAATGGTCTTAAACAAAAACAACATTTAAGATGTGCAAATCTTAAAATGTATAAAAATATATAGAATATATAAAATATTCAATGTTAAATTAACGTGCAATATGAGGAATGGTACCTCCTTCCATTAAATGATGCAGGAGGCTTTTCGTGTTCTTCTGCTCCTCTGCTAGCCATAACTGCCACTGTCCTTTTTGCAACGCGAGTATTGATTGGTTGGGATTCAACATGCCCTCTCGTCACGTGAACACACAACAGCTTTTTTTTTTTTTTTGCATAATCAACCAATCATTGTACTGCAGTGTAAAACACACCACGCATCTGTAGCAGTAAAAGCGTATTTCACTATGACAGCTAAATTTTGCAATTAATCCGCGGTTCACATGCGTGCCGAAACACGGGGTGACGATCCGTACAGATTGACTACATTCCACTACACTACTATTTTTCATCATCATGCAACTTGGCTTTTGTGCGTATTGGCTTGCGTGTGGCCTAGGGCGCTCTTAAATTGTGATCTTACCTAAGAACAAGCAGGAAGTATGCATGGTTTAAGATCAAAGCTGTGCGTATGCACGATTCCTGCGCGAGACCCATTGTTCAGGAATGGTTTGAGGAACACGATGAGGTGTTCAAGGTGTTGCCCTGGCCTCCAAATTCTGCAGATCTCAATCCGACTGAGCATCTGTGGGATGTGCTGGACCCACTAGTCTGATTTACGGCGGCTCCACCTCGCAACTTATAGGACTTGAAGGATCTGCTGCTAATGTTTTGGTGCCAGATACCACAAGACACCTTCAGGGGTCTTGTAGAGTCCATGCCTTGGTGGGTCGATGCTGTTTTGGTGGCACAGAGGACCAACAGCATCTTAGGCCGGTGGTCATAATGTTTTGGCTCATCATTTGACTATACCTTTTTTTTTTCTCCCCTTTTTCTCCCCAATTGTATCCGGCCAATTACCCCACTCTTCCGAGCCATCCCGGTTGCTGCTCCACCCCCTCTGCCGATCCGGGGAGGGCTGCAGACTACCACATGCCTCCTCCGATACATGTGGAGTCACCAGCCGCTTCTCTTCACCTGACAGTGAGGAGTTTCACCAGGGGGACGTAGCGCATGGGAGGATCACGCTATTCCCCCCAGTTCCCCCTCCCTCCCGAACAGGCGCCCCGACCGACCAGAGGAGGCGCTAATGCAGCGACCAGGACGCATACCCACATCCGGCTTCCCACCCGCAGACACGGCCAATTGTGTCTGTAGGGACGCCTGACCAAGCATGAGGTAACAAGGGAATTCGAACCAGCGATCCCAGTGCTGGTAGGCAACAGAATAGACCACCATGCCACACGGATGCCGGAATATACCTTTTATCCCCAGTCTCCACAGGCTTACAAAACTCATCCAGAGGATTTATATTTGTGTAACAAACACGCTCACATTTAAATGTGTCATGGACAGGGTTTTGCAGATGGTTCTTGGAACGGTGTATAAATGCTGCTGGTGCATGTGAGCACACGTGTACAGTAGAGACAGTAAATGATCATTATTATTATTATTATACTCCGTAGTAGAGGTGGTGGTATCAGTAATAATGGTGTGATCTGGAGACTGCCAGGTGGAATGGAAAATAGATGCAGACCGGTGTGAGGTGAAATACAGTGTGGAGAAACACATGGCAGTTCGGATTAAACGGTCTTTTCCTCTCCTTCAGCACTGAATATTTATCTTGACGCCTCACGACATGCATACAAACACACACACAAACAAACGTGTGGACATTATCACACACAGCAAGCTGCACACACACACACACACACACACACACATATGCAGTCAGGCAGACACACACATGCAGTCAGGCAGACACTCCTGCATGCACGCTCTCACTCTTATTCATGGAATTACACACACACACACGCACAAAGCAATCACACACAAACAATTAGTCTAATTAGAGCCGCTCAGCAGACTTCATTTCATCTCATATTCTAACACAAAATCACTTCTACTCGGTCTTTGTCTTCTCTTATGCATCCCTGCAAACAACCCCCACCAAGGTGCACGCTCTCACACACACACACACACACACACACACACACACACACACACACACACGCACACCCATCAGTCCTTTATTTCCACAGTAAACTCCACAATTATCATATAGCTGCTCATTGCACACGGTGCCATCTGTGGAAACACACACACACACACACACACACCTCTTTACAGCAGACGGCTGAGATCAGCGTAATGTTCTCACCACCTAAACGCGACTAATTTTACATTTTGTCATTTTGTACTCTTTCGACTCAAACACGGGTCTCGTGTGGGAATTAGATGAGATTTTAAATTTCCGAGTTAATTTGTTCTGTAGTTAAGAGAAGCAAAAGGATGCAGACTCACTTGCTGAGAGCCGGGTGGGCTTCAGGAGCAAACTTATACGACCGAACACGTGCAGGAGCAAGCACCACGGGGTCCGTGATGTGTTTTCTGAGAGAGATCTTGAAGTGTCTAGGAGAAGGACATGGACGGAGACGTCTCGCCATCTGTGTTAACACAACACAGGTCCTGATCTCTGCAACAGGCTCTTAGATCAGATATGTTGATGCCCGACTGACCCGGACCCTGTTTCCAACTCTAACCGGGTTGCATGGATGATGTGCGACAGTCAGATGTCGATCAAGGAACACCGACACGTCGAGTGGTCTGGGGTCCCGGGTTTAAACCCGCCATGTTTCTGCCCCACTCTTCACATGAAATGCTCACGTGCCCATTTTTAGGCAGAACCGATATCAAACGGGTTGCCTCTGGTACGACATGAGAGGAAAGACAGACTTCCTGTTTGTTTATTTTTTATAATCTGTCTTGTGATGGTCTTTATTTCCTGTCTGCACCACAGCCACGAAACAGAATGCAGCAACTGAAACAGGATCATAGAAAAGACACACACCCCTCTGCATGGCTTGAACAGGGGATTTCCACTTTAGCTGTGTGTTTGTGCATGTGTGTGTGTGTGTGTGTGTGTGTGTGTGTTTGTGCGTCTGTGTTTGTGCGTGTCTGTGTGTGTGTGTGTGGGAGTGACTCCCTCATTCCAGTTATTTACAGGAGGCCCTCATGCATCTGTGACTGCACTGACAGGCTTAGAGCTCCCATCTATCTACCCCCCCTCCCCATACACCCTCTCCCTCCTTCTCTTCTTCCCTCGTTCCTTTGTTCTCCTAATATCATTCCTCTCTTTTCTGCTCGCTGCTCCTCTCCACGCCGCTCCACTCTGCTTCCCGCTTCAACCCCTTCCTCCCTTGTATCTGTTCTCCTCTCCTCTCTTCCACCTCTCTCTCCAGGTGCATTTTCATCTTTTTTTTTCATCACACTCTCCTTTATTCTCCTTTTTCTTCTCTCCCCTCACATTTTCTCCTCTCGCACTGCTGTTTGAAGAGGACGGGTTTGGGGGATGATGGAGAAGAGGAGAGACGGCAGCAGAAGGGTGGAAACTCATGAACTCTCTGAAGTGTCGGCGGGGAAATAATCCAACCCTCGCTCCGCGGCTCTTCCACTTGCATGGCCCCCTCTCTCTCTCTCTCGCTCTCTCTCTCTGTCCCCCTCTCTCTCTCTCTCTCTCTCTCTCTCTCTCTCTCTCTTCCCTCCTTTCAGGTTCTTGCTGTTGTTCAACTCTGTCCTCCATTTTCTCAGACTCCCTCCCTCTCTTTGTTTTCTTCCATGTTCCTTCTGAGTCATTTTTGTTTTTCACTCGCCAAACCATTTCCCCCCCCCCATACTTCTTCTCCACCTGTCCCTCAACACGTCATTCTGTGTGTCTGTCTTTGTGTCTCTGTCTGAAAACATTTTCATCCGGTGAGTCAACATCTTATTCTGGATTGGTTCGTCTTTTCGCCTCCCGAGTTACCTTGGAGATGGAGGGACTCGGGCACGAAAAGGCTCCATAATGTTCCGACCACTCCCTCTCTCCCTCCCTCTCTCTCTCGCTCTCGCTCTCTCTCTCTCTCTCTCTCTCTCTCTCTCTCTCTCTCTCTCTCTCTCTCTCTCTCTCTCTCTCTCTCCCCTTCCTCCTCACCCATCACTATCATCACCATCATTCTGTTTCTCTCTACCTTTCCTCTCTCTCATTCTCGTTTCCCATCTCTCTTTCTGTGACTCCTCTGTCTCACACCGCTCTCGCAGTAATTGATGGTGTATGAGATTGTGTGTGTGTGTTTGTGCATGTGTTTATGTTGTATTTATTTATTTATTTTTTGGATTTCCCACTTTTTTTCTCCCCAGTCAAATTTTTCCCACTCTTCCGAGCCGTCCCGGTCATTGCTCCACCCCCTCTGCCAATCCGGGGAGGGCTGCAGACTACCACATGCCTCCTCTGATACATGTGGAGTCGCCAGCTGCTTCTTTTCACCTGACAGTGAGGAGTTTCGCCAGGGAGAGGTAGGGCGTGGGAGGATCACACTATTCCCCCCCCCCCCCGACCAAGCAGAGGAGGCGCTAGTGCAGCGACCAGGACACATACCCACATCCGGCTTCCCACCCGCAGACACAGCCAATTGTGTCTGTAGGGATGCCTGACCAAGCTGGAGGTAACGGGGATTCGAACCAGCGAGCCCTGTGTTGGTAGGCAACGGAATAGACTGCTACACTACCCAGACACCCGTTGATGTTGTATTTTTGTGTGTGTGTGTGTGTGTGTGTGTGTGTGTGTGTGTGTGTGTGTGTGTGGGGGGGTCTTTTCATGCATGCGATTGTGTGAGCGTACTCACTGAAGAGTAGAGGTGGCCCTCTCCGTTCATTGCAATGTAGAGCCCAGTCTTGACTGATTGGATGGCCACAACTCTCAGACCCACAGGGATTAGGTTAAACAGAGCTAGAGACAAAGAGAGAGAGGCAAGTGAAGCGAAGAGAGGGCGCGAGAGCGAGCGAGAGAGTATTATGTGAGACACGAAACTCTGTCTGCATATTAGTTTTGTACGTGACTGTCTTAGGTGTGTGTGTATGTATGAAATATGTTAATTTGCAACTCGTTCAGCAGTAGTGTATCTATAAACGATGTGATGCACCTTTATTTCTCAGCACCAACAGCAGCTGAGGAGGTAATTACAACATGGAGGACATTTTTACCTGTATACTTTTTGCTTGGGTATACTAAAAAGGGTAGCTGAAATAGTTCATTCATCATAAATACGAGTAATTTGATCACACATTTTTCACCCTGCTTTTGCTAATTTTTTTCTTCTTTTTTTTCCAGAGAGATTGATCATTTAGAAATAACGGGAGGAGCGTGCCGCATGAGCTTTCAGCCAATCCATTATAAGCTAGTTACGAGATGAAATCGCACAACTCAAGGTGATTGAGGACTTTTTTTTTTTTGTCCAGTAGCTTTATTTGTTAGCGGTGACATACACAGAAGGGGGTAGTATGTGTGTATGTGGGAGGGATGACAGAGCACCATAGTTATTAGCATGCACCTGCATCTGCATTTGCATATGCAGCTATGTGCATCATGGTACCAGCACATAAAAACACCTCCCTCATCAAACGGCCCCGCGGTTGTGTGTCTGTTGTGTGCTTTGCTATATGCTATCATATATTATCATATTGCATGCAAGTTGTCCTTATCATTTTGCAGCTTGTTGACAGCGGAGAACGCCAGAAGACACAGCAGAGTAAGGTTATTAGGGACAAACTGACAATTCAGATTAGATTTGATAGGCGGGCCGTCTAAAAATACATGGTCGGGCACGTGGTGTGAGTGTATCCTGATGGCTTGTTTTTTCCCACCTAGCTTGTTTTACATGCCGTACCGGCTGGGATCGATTTTTGTTGGCGGGCTTTGCTTCAGCAAGAAGGCTCTTCATTTATTACTCTTCTCTTTTGGCATGTAATTACGTTCACACGCACACCTCCCTGAGCTGTGAAGGGCATTCACCTTTTGAACCGCTCACCGCTTTTGTGTCCAGATGTTTAAACACTACTGTGAGGGTTTGAGCTGCTGCGCTAAAAATCCTCTTGTGGAGATGGATAGGGAGATGTTCGGACTCATCTGGACTGCAAGAGGACTGACTGACGAAAAGTGTATAGAGGTTTTCCTCAGAAAGTTGAGGCCTTTTCTAGTGTGTGTGTGTGTGCGTGATTGGGCGTCTTGCGTGAGGGTGCTCACAGGAGTTGGTGCTGTCGTCTTTGGTCCCATCCAGAGTTCCATCCTGGCCCATTTGGAGATAGAATCCCTGTCTGCAGAACAACCTGGTCACTATGCCCTTCAGCTGTGGTTCTGGTAGGGAGACAGACAGACAGAGAGAGAGAGAGAGAGCGGGGCGGGGGCGGGGGGGGGGGGGGATTGGGAGGAAAACGAAAAAACCGAATTGAATTCTTGTGTAAAACGTCAAACAAGCAAAATTAAAGAATGACAGACGTACACACACACAGGTGTTTGTTCATTGGTTTGGAGGAGACACAGCGGTTGCTTATCTGATCAACACACACACATATACACACACACACACACACACACACACATATATATATATATATATACACACGCACACAAAATCTCATCCGGATTCAGAATTGACAAGTTAATGAACATTAATAATCTCCATATAGAGGATTCACATATATTAACAGACTAAACACTCCACATATAGCAGATAAAGGTCATTTCAAAGTTTCAAATGGAACGGGAAAAAAATAGTCCATAATCATTTGCCTCCACCTGGCTTAGATAATGAAGATAGATATTCAGATAATAAAAATATATTAGATATTGTTAGCACATGGCAATTACTTGATGCTCCATTTATAAATTTGGGTTTTGTCGCGTGTTTTGCAAAATCTCAGCATGATGTGATATATTTGCATATATATATGCAAATATGCTTCTTTATTTTTCTTTTCCTGCATCTCTATTGATATTCCGCTCATTAATTGAGCACTTCTATCAACACCATTGACGGTTTCGGGGGGAAAAAATATATAGAGTGTTTTTTTTTTTTCCGAAACCGTCAATGGTGTTGAGCGCTCGACTAATGAGGAGCAGTGTGTATGTATATATATACACACACACACACACACATACATACACACACACACATATATATATATATATATATATACACACACTGTCCTATCAGCCTGGTACCATCGAACAGTGAATGCCTGTCATACGGAGTTACAACTGATGACTGTTTCATAGGCACAATTTGTTATGGTGTCCTCTGTCTATTAGGTAATGTAGGCCACATATATTGAGAGGTTGTTAGATATGTAGTATATATATATATATATATATATATATATATATATATATATATATATATATATATATATATATATCAGCACACAAAGCCTGTCAGTGTATTGGTGGTATGCTGAACACTGGTCTTGTGGCCGTCTGAAAGACATCATGCATCGTTTGCATCTTTTGGCCATGGTGACTAAATCTTGTTGCACATAACAATGCATGTTCTTTTCCCATCTGACAGCGGCCGGATGAGATGCCATTCACCGTCTCCCGTTGTTTGGATCAAGCACCACACATTAACGCCTCCCTCACTGTTTGTTTGCCACGTTTTGCTAGAGGACACAGCGAACACGATTTCCTGAGTGGCGAGAGACGGGAGGGGAGAGGAAGACCGCCGGACCCAGTGAAGAATTATGCAGGGGGACTGAAGGAGGCTGCAGAAATGAAGAGGAAAGGTGCATGGAGAACAGAGAGCGAAAACACAAACGTAGGTCTGAATAGAAATGGGAAAGGTGGTGTAACGGCTGGTATTAGTTAGATTAGCTATCGCCTAACCGTGTCATTGTCGCTATCCTCTCTGCTGTCAACAGCAAGCATTTTCCACTTACACACACACACACACATACACACAGAGAGGGTTCCCCTTGGTTGGTTGGTGATGTTGATTAATATTCACCAGCTGTTCCATTTTTCTTCACTACACACTCACTCACTCACACACACACACACACACACACGCAACCACACCCATTCTCTCTCCCTCTCTCTCACAGGCACGCACAACCCATCTTCTCCCTCCCGTGTGTTGCCATAGCAAGTTGGGAATCCCCTTTAAAGCTGAGCTAGAGTCATATTGTAGATGATGAAGACTTGGAAGAAGAGGGTGTTTAAGCATGCAGATGTGTGTATGCATGTGTTTCTGAATCTGTGTGTGTGTATGTGTGTGTGTGAGCATGTGAAATTTGAAACTAAGGTACACCCTAATGCACACTGAGGAAAAAAAATGCCAGGCTGACCTAGTTTGTGAGGTGTGTGTGTGTGTCTGAGAGGGGTGTGCAGGGGTATCCTCCATCTTTAAGGAGGATCCATCTTGTATACCAGGAGGGAACATGGGGAGGCGTGAGGAGCAGTTGTGCCACATGGCAGTCAGGAGAATGGTGAGCTGCGGTCGAACTCGTGGTGCTGTATGAGGCACGGCTCACTCAATCGGTAATCTTGTCATCCGAAATCTGTCCCCTGAACATCCTTTTCCATCTGCCACGTGAATGAACACACTGAACTCAAAGGTGGGTGTCCCACGAAAAATTCATTAATTTGGGTCCATCCATCCATCCGTCGCCTCCTGCTTTTGTTCCTTTGTCTATTCTTGCAGCAGACTTATCGTCCCCCATGTATGTTGGAGTGACCCCCGCCCCCCCTCAGTTTGCTCTACATCAGTTATCACCTGCCCCTCTTTGCCATTGGTTACTCTGAGACAAAACACATCATTAACCCCCACTTAAAGAGAAATTCTGCTGATTTTCAGCCTTATTTCCATGTATTAATCATAGCGGTGGCATCTGTATGACATACACGATCCTCGCCAATGTTGTCTGTATCACTTAGCCACTGTAGTGAGCTGGCTTACTTCCACCATCTGTTGACGTCAGTGGATGGTGAAAGAGCAAGGCAGATTGGCCGAGATGTCCGTTTTCTAAACTCTCATGCACTGCATACTGGTACACGTAGACAAGGTAGAGCAACTCTTTTGCAAGGGAAAAGGCCAATTTCTCTGTCAACATGAATTGCAATTAAGTGGTTAGACTTTGAAAAGACCAGCTAGACCACCAGCACTTAGTGCATGTGCAGATATTATGAGCAGTGAAATTTCCCTTTTAAACCTGCTCTTACAGGACTAAAATGTCTGTCTTGAAGAGACAGATGTGCAGATGAAGCTTCTTGAGACTTGAGTCTAGGAGCAAGGCATGTGGACTTAGGCTTGTTCAGATTTGAGAGTAATCAGGTAGGGAGCGCTGTGATGAAATACAGAAAATATAAGTGGCTGGAGCTTAATGCACCAAGAGGCTCATATATTCAGATGGGGGCAAATGCACATGTGTACCAATTTTCAGGACTCTGAAGTTGTATTTGTTTTAAGTTTGGAATCTTTTTGGCCTTCAGGGGCGCCATGTTGGGTCAATCACTGTTAATTTGAAAATGCCAGGATGACTCACTCTGCAGTTTCATCAAAATCTCAGACTGGTGATGTGTGAGATATTCTGCATGATGGACAGGCGGACGTAGACTAATTCATAGAACCCCCCCCCCCTCATCCTCATCTTGGGGACAATTACCTAGTGATTCATGTTACAAAGACATGCTTATGTTGTTGCCAAGGTGATATTCCCATCTTCCCAGTATCCTCACATCCTGTCTGTTACTAGGGAGATTCCCACATTCTGGGGTTGCCATGGTTACAGTCTCATGATTCCGACTGTTGCTGTCTGCTGTTCCAGTCGAAGGGTATTCCCCCGTACACACACACACACACACACACACAGTATGGTTTCTCTTGTTTTCTCTGCGAGGGTCTGGGATGTGATCTGATCAGTCAGCCAGTCATTCTGACTCTCATCGACTTGACAGGTCACATTATCAGTTAATCTTCCTTTGGTCCATCTCTAAATGCAGCACATCGCACAATATCAAATGTCGGCATCCCCCATTCAAATGATGCAATTATTTATCTATTTCTCTCTCGCTATCCCAGCCTCCTTCTTGCTTTGTCATTCCCTGACCCCCACTCCCCACCACCCCTTTATCACTCTCTCACTCTCACCAACTCGCCGTGTATAGTTTCATCCGCCCCAATGACGAATCCTTGAGAATCAAGTGAATGTGACTGTGTCCATCTGTGGCTGAATGCAAAACCGACAGATGCCCGTGACGGATGGAAAGCGACATCGACTGTCTGGGTCCTAACAAGCTGTCGGCTGTTGCCATTTCATTGTCGTGTGCGTTAGCGGTGATTGGAGGGAGATTAGAGGTCACGCGGCGTCTCCGCCATCGGAGTGACAGCTGTAGCGACCGTCTCCGGTTTTACAGGTCTTCTGTTGTTTTGTCAATGGCTCTCTGACATGCCGTTATGACAAAAGCATTGGACTTTACGGATGTCGACCTGGGTTTTCCGTCCCTCCCAACAGTGTGATTCCCTTTTCTTTTCTTTTTTTTTTTCACGATACCAAAGTATTTCCACCTGCGCTGTGTATTTGCAACATGACTTTGTTGGGAATGGGGACCTTATTCAGAACACAATAGTGCATAATGGGCAAGGGCAGAATCTCCTAATATTTCTAACCACAACATCGCCTTATTAGTGCGAGGTAAACCCCACAATGACACAGGAACAGTGTTTTTGTTTGTTTGTTTTTGTTTTTCTGTGCAGTGCATCCTTCATCAGTCTTCAGCAATGTGACACCGTTATGTAAAGCTAATTATGCTTCGTAGCACATGCCTAGGTACGAAATGGTGTGAACTGCACAATCATCACTGAATTGAATTGGAGGCATCTAAGAAGGAGCTGTCTGTCTGTCTGTTGGGTGTCTGCCTGTCCACCTGTCTGGGTCTGTCTCTCTGTCTGTCTGACCACCTGTCTGTCTGTATGCCAACCTGGCTGCCTCTTCACCTTGACTGTCTGTCTGTCTGGCCTTCTGTATGCCAACCTGGCTGCCTCTTCACCTTGACTGTCTGTCTGTCTGTCCACCTGTCTGTCTGGTTTGTCTGTCCTTCTGTATGCCAACCTGGCTGCCTCTTCACTTTGACTGTCTGTCTGTCTGTCTGTCCACCTGTCTGTCTGGTTTGTCTGTCCTTCTGTATGCCAACCTGGCTGCCTCTTCACCTTGACTGTCTGTCTGTCTGTCTGTCTGTCTGTCCACCTGTCTGTCTGGTATGTCTGTCCTTCTGTATGCCAACCTGGCTGCCTCTTCACTTTGACTGTCTGTCTGTCTGTCTGGCTACTGGCTTGTCCATCCGCCTGCTTCATGACCTGCTTTGGTGTTACGGGCTATTTGCAATTCGTTTCCATCCGTAGAGGCTCCAATGTCACAGGTGTGACAAGCGCGCCCATGTTAAACTTCATCATCTCCTTCAACCGAATAACAACTGCTTTGCCTCGCGGTTTCAACTACAGTCGTGTGCCGACTCTCTTCCTGTCTGCCTGCCCCTGATACAACTCGTATCCTTCAGAAAACCTCTGGAAGACAGTAGGGGATGTGGGGATGTTTGCAGGTCGCTTTTACATATACACACCCATGGACACATATACTCTGTCTGTCTGTCACACACACACACACACACACACACACACACACACACACACACACACACACACACACACACACACACACTCAGCTGACACATATTATTCTAAAACCCCGTGGATTTAGATCAGCAGTCTTCAATTGATACACAGCTCGAATACACATCACGTGCTTGACATAGAAACACTGTGAACACACTGACACACACACACACACACACACACACACACACACATAGAGCTTGTAGGCTTTGCCAAGCGTTCCCCAGCAAGCTTTCACAGCTGGGTACGGAGGAGAGAGAGAGAGAGAGAGAGAGAGAGAGAGAGAGAGAGAGAGAGAGAGAGAGAGAGAGAGAGAGAGAGAGAGAGGGAGGAGAAGAGGAAAAGGGTTAGGAAGGAAGTGGAGTGAGCGAAGGAGAGGCGGAAGAAATGTGGCGATGGGGAAGGAGGAAATGAAGGAAGGATGGATTGGAGTGCAGTAGAATGGAATGGAAGACAAAAGATGGGGAGAAAGGGGCCAAGGAAGAGAGGAGGAGAGGTGGGAATAGTTGACATTGAGGTAGGAGAGAGCAGGATGGATGAGAGGAGGAAGAAAGAAAGAATGGAGAAAGGAGGAGGGGTGGTGGGGGGGTAATGGGGAGCAGGGGCAGAGGACAGGACAAGACTAAACCGGTACGGGAGGATAAATCAAACATTGGGCCAAGAGGAGGTGAGGATGATGACGGAAGGCGGGAGGAACCCTTTTGGTGTGGAAGAAAAAGATGAAAAGAGAAGTGAGGTGACGAGTAAATCAAGATTAAATTGGGGCGTAGAACATACGGTCACCTCGGCACAGGAGAGAGGCGATACGAAGAAATTAAATCCGGAAAAGGGTGAGACAGGAGAAGAGGGGGCGGAGGAGGAGGTAGGTGAGAGGAGAGGAAGGATGTTCAGACCCAGACAAACACCAAAAGAGAACAAGTCGGGTGTTTTGTGAAGAAAATGACACAAACGGAGAACCTGACTGAGGGCTTGAACAGTGGAGTAAACCAGAACCCCCCCCCCCGGGACAAGGACAGGAAAGAAGGAATGAATTAATTACACATTCTTTCTATTCACCTGTTCAGAAGTGCTCTGTGTGTGTGTGGGGGGGGTGTGATCAGGATAACCCCTGACCCCCTCTGTTTTCATATTACACCTTTGCTCCTCTCAGACGTCACTTCATGTCTCTCGCTCTACGTTCATCACTCTCTCTCTCATCCTCCCATACCTTCATACATTGTCGTCGGCTGGTGTGGTCACTGGTTGGTTTTTTTTTCTGTTTGGAAAAAAAAATCATTCGTGGCGTCTCTATAGTGTTGACCTTTACGTCATCGTAGTGCAGAGCCAAAACATATTGACGAATCTGATATTTGAGAAACGTTGACGGTATTTATTCCATGATGTTTTTATTTTCTCTTTTCTCCCACCCAGGAGAAAACCGGCCCTGTAGGTCGGCCTGATGTTGCAACAACCATTTCCCCTGCACCTTTCCTACACCCTTTATAGCTGCCATGCAGGGAAAGAAAAAGAGACATGGTGTTTTGACAACAACAAAAAAAATGTTGCCATCGTTATTTGTTATTTTTGAGAAAAAAAAGGGGGGGGCAAGGATGGTTATGTCTAGAAGGCAATGGGGGGAGGACAGCTAGGGAGACCACCATGTTTTTTTTAATTCATTGTCCACATATTATTGAATTGGCTTCACCGTTTCATGTTTTTGCTTATAGGGAAGTGTGTAATTAAACCTTTGGCAACACAGATGTCAGTTGTCATGCCAATAAAGCACATTGAAACGGAAATGGATAATTGACAAGAGGAGGGGGAGAGAAGCAGAGAGAAGGAAGAGAGACAGACAGACCAACAGAGAAGGAGGACAGAGAGACAGGTGGGAGGGAGAGAGGAGAGAGAAAGACAGAGGAGAGAGAGAGACACAGAAGAAGGAGGACAGAGAGACAGGTGGGAGGGAGAGAGGAGAGAGAAAGACAGAGGAGAGAGAGAGACACAGAAGAAGGAGGACAGACGGGTGTGAGAAAAGAGCCAGAGAAGAGTGAGAGAGACAGACGGAGAAGAGGGGGGGAGAGAGACAGGTGGGAGATAATGACAGACAGAATGAGAGAGACAGACAGACAGAAGGAGGACAGAGAGACAGGTGGGAGAGAAAGACAAGAAGGAGAGAGAGAGATGGATAGACAGAAGGAGACGGATAGACAGACAGAGAGAAGGAGGACAGAGAGACAGGTGGGAGAAAGATGAGGGAGAGCGAGAGGACAGAGAGACGGGTGTGAGAAAGACATACAGATGAGGGAGAGAAAAAGAGACAGGTGGGAGAAAGAGAGACAGAGAAGCAAAGGGATAGGTAGGAGAGAGAGACAGACAGAGGAGGGGGAGAGACGGACAGATGGAGAAGAAGGAAAGAGAGGGAGACTAGTGGGAGAGACGGACAGACGGGGAAGGAGGAGGAGAGAGAAACGACCCCAGACATGGAAGATGAAGGTCTCGGGGCTCCATGCGTGCAGCAGACAGACAGACACGCCAGTCTGTGGCTTCAATAATGGATGTGCACGGATACGAGTGAACCACCCAGCACACACCACACACTAACTAACCCACCTGCCGTCCTCTGTGCGCGTCAAAAGACCGTGTGGCCGCCCGGCTCCGTGCAGGAGCCTACCCGTGTGAATGTGTGCGTGTGCGTGTGTCACCCCACACCTTGCCTCCGTAGCCTCCTTTTCTTCAGGCCGAATATTCGGACTTTGGAGAAGATGTCGACCAGGTTGCTGTTACACAGCCCCTGCTTCTTGTTGGGGCTCTTCCGCCGCCGGTGGGTCGTCGGCCGGTGGGCGTGTTGCTCGCGTGCCTGTCGCTTCTGTCGGATCAAACCGGAGGCGATAGCCGCTGCCATGTCTCATCCGGAACGACCCCCACCCAACCAACCCACCCACCCACCCACCAAGAAAAAACAAAACAAAAAAAACAAACAACAACAGCAACAACAACCCCGTCTCCGTCTGTCCGTTCAGTCCAAAATCCCGGTCGGTGGGACCGGACGAGAAAAGGAAAAAGCCCAACAGAGCAGACTCGAGCCCGGTGTCTTGTGCGTCGTTACGCCAGCCGCATGGCTCGCTCGCTCGCTCACCAGCCTCCACAGCCTTCCAGTCAGGACGCAGGAGCAGCGCCGACGCGTCAAGTCCACACGCCAACAGACGCCACCATATCGCTCACAAATCACTCAGTCGGGTCGCGTTGTCATTTTGTTTTTTCTTCCTCCCTCTCCCCCTCTCCCTCTCTCTTACTCTCCCTCTCTCTTACTCTCTCTCTCTCCCCCTCTCTCTCTCTCTCTCTCTCTGTCTGTCTGTCTGTCTGTCTCTCTCTCATTCAAGCAGATTTGAATTGAACGCCAGGCGACCTGTTACGTTTTTTGTGGGTTTTTTTTTTTTACCTGTCCGTCAAATAACCAAGCATCATCATCATCATCGTCAGCTGTCAGTGAAGGAGTCCGTTTCATTCGGACTCCGTGTGTCAGGCTGGCTCGCCATGGCCGACTGACAGGTGGGCAGCGGGAGAATAATAATAATGAAATATTCCGGAAGGGGGAAGAATGACTTGTCTCGGTCTTTTGAGGTGTCCCCGCTATGAAGGCTGCACACCGCTGCAAGACGCTGACAAGCGCGACGGGCTTCTGCTGCTGCTGGTGGTGGTGGTGATTTGGGGGGGGGTGAACGTTGAAGCCACGCGTTAAACAGTCGGTCACACATGCGCTCTTATTAAAAAAAAAAAAACGGAAACGGATTTCGTCCTAATTAGCAGGCGGGTGAAGGGCGCACAGCGGGGACGTTACTGGTCGGCTGCACCCGGGGGTGGGGTTCAAGACACGTCGGGGCGGTCATTTAACCCCCACCCACCCAACCAATTAAAAAAAAACCGTTTCGATGATGATGATGAATGAGGAAATTAAGAAACGAGGGAGGGGTAGAAGGAAGAATGACGGGGAGGACGACAGGTGCGAACGTGCGGACGCGCGCGCATGAAACGAACCGGTGCGTTTCACTTTTTTGTTTTTTAATGGAGGAAAACACACCGCGTCTGACCGCCCTCCGGCACCGCTTCAGCCCGCCTTGGCACTCAGGAAACTTAAACCGAGGGGACTCTTGGGTAGAAGAGAAGAGAAGGAGGAGAATCGCCGGCCGCGCTGATCCGATTGTGTAGGTTGCCAATCACGATCAAGACCGCGGGTTCCATGTCCCTGTCCTTGTACGTATATGACGGAGGAAAATACATTGGGAAAACACATAGGTGACCCCTCACTCTCTCTCACTCGCTCTCTCTCTCCCTCCCTCTCTCTCTCTCTCTCTCTCTCTCACTCGCTCTCTCTCTCCCTCCCTCTCTCACTCGCTCTCACTCGCTCTCTCACTCACTCACACACACACACACACACACACTGGCGGCCGTGGCACGGTACAGATAGGGTGAGCTGGTAAGCCGTATAGGCTTCGGTTCCTGCAAAGTGAGCCGCCCGAACAATGGGCCGATAGACTGACAGGTGGCTAATTAAAGCGGCACCAGATCCACCGTGCTTACACGGTATGAGCCTGCACGGGCGGAAATGGAGAAGAGGAAACCAATAGCCTACGTCCTGATTATTACCAGATCAGCTTTCCGTCTCGCTCTCTCTCTCCCTCGCTCTCTCGCTTTCCCTGTCTCCTTTTCTCCCCTCCTCTACCTATCTGAGGATAGACTGTGACGCACATCGTTAAAAGCCAATGATGTCAACCCGTGCGGATGTTAACCTGAAGGCTGGCCGTCGCGAGTCGCTCCGGGGGTCGCAGAATTAGATTTCAGCACCACGGACAGCACCGCCCGCCTCCCCCCGCAACTTCATAACGTCCAACGTCGCTCTTCTTTTCAAATCCAGCCGATTTTAGGGCTAACTCGCGTTAACTAGACCAGGCCAAAGTAGCCCGAGAGACACGTTGTGTGCCACCTACGAAAACAATTACACGTCCCCCATTAGTCCCGAACACGCACGCGCAGAAGAGTACTGACAAGCTGAAACGGTGTGTTTTTTATATGATGGCGATTTCATGATGCTTCGGCTTGGGCCAAGTCCTTCCCTATCCGGACCAACGGAAGTGGGGGGCTTGGAGTACAAATCTGAGGGGCAAACTGGATTATCCGGCCAAGGCCAGGACATCGTGGGCAGCCAGTGGTCCAATCTTTCAACTTCAGAACTGGTGCAGGACCATGCACGGTGCAAGGAAGTCATTTAGGATGTGTAGACACACAATCAACGCTGCGCAAATTACCTGGTGTGTGTGCGTGTGTGCGCGCGCGGTTCTATCTTTGTGATTATTGCTTGAAAAGTGCTGTTATAAAATTATTATTATTATATTTGAGTGATAGTCCTACTCAATATAAAAGTCAAAATCAAGACTGGCACCAGTTCAGTCCAAAGTGGGCTTGGGACAGAGGAACTATGTAGGCTACATAAAGGTTAATGCACACGAGTGTGCTGCACAGCAAGATGGCCGTGTCGTGTCAGTAGGTCAGATAATCTGCCTACCAGGCACCGAAACGACGTGCTGAAGCCTTTTCCCTCTCGGGCTCTTGTGAAAGCAGGTCTTGTTTTCGGTGACAGACACAAATCGAGTCGAAATATATGAGGTGGGGGTGTAGTCTACAGGGCTCTATTCACCGACAGAGAAAACAGACGAAATCAGACAAGGCCTGCAGGAATCATTAGAAAAGAAAACGAAGCCTCCATATTTCATTCGTCTTTCATTAAACTGCGATTAAAGGTAAACGAGTAGTTAACGTCTTGGCAGTGCGCAACACTGGGTAGTGTTTTTGTGAAAGTGATTGCGGTAATAGATGAACATCACTCAGTTTACACTCATAAAAAGAGATTAAACAAACGGTGCGGGTCGCATTACGGGGAAGGTATTATCGATTCCCCACTGCACTAATTAGTTATTCTCCACCCGGTTAACACGTGGGCGTACAGCGGTCTCAAGGCGTGCGACTATTTGTGTCCGCTAGGTGGCGCCAGAGCTTCTCTCAGAAACCCACCAGGCCAACAACAGCGGCTTGTATGAGCGGCGCTAACAGGTGGTAGACCCGCACTGCGCCGCTCGGGTCGCTGAAAAATGGATGAGAGAAACACGCCAGTCTCGTGGCTTTATCGCAGCCACGTCCAGGACAACGCGTAGCCCCGATACCCCGCCTGCCTCTCACCTCTGCTGTTACCCCACTGCTTTCTGCCTTCCTCACCCATTCCTTTACCACCGTCACCCCTCTTCTTCTTCTGGTTTTATCTCATTTTCACCCGGTGCACCTCATCGTCTCTGATATCTCTCTGCTCCCACCTCTTCATTCTCTCCCCCCTCTTCCTCCCATCCTCTACCCAAAGCACCTCCATATCACCAACTGTACTGTACTTGTGTGTGTGTGTGTATCTCCCCCCCCCCCATACGTGTGTGTATGTCGGCACCCTTTTAGCAGCCACGCGCCGGTGGTGAGCATATAAACGCCTCAGTCAGCCAGTTGTAAACGTACAAATATGAACAAAGCCGGCGGTGGGAGATAATTCCTCAAAATGGGGGCACCGTGTTTGTGCCCTGGCAGACGGGTTTCAGCTGTAATCCTCGACGGAGGAGCTTGCGAAGCACTTTGATACAGAGATCAATTTTTGTCCTCATTTGCAATCAAATAGAGATGATTAGGCAATATGCTGCGTGCAGATAGACGCCACATCTTTGACAGGATTAGACATTCCCTTTACTGACATGACTGAAACATCTCCCTCTCTCTCTCTCTCTCTCTCTCTCTCTCTCTCTCTCTCTCTCTCTCTCTCTCCCTCACTCTCTCTGCATGTATCTCTGCCCACCGGTGAAAAAGATATAAGATTTTTGTGTGAGTGCGTGTACGTGCGCAACTGCACGCTGTCTTATCCAGGTCAGCCAAAGAAAAGCAGTTATGAATAAATCAAAGCTACATTTACATTAAAATTCATCTCCTGTGCTTTATATAACACCCGAGGAAAAAAAGAGAAAAGAAATCCACACGGTTTCTGATCTTCAAAAGGGAGTTTTAGGCTCCCCCCCCGCGCGCGCGCGCTTTCTCATCCCAAATCTTCCTGCTTTATGGAGGAGGGGCTGGCTGGAAGAAGTGGTGTGCACTTGTGCATGCACATCTTTACACGCTGCACACAAACACACATACAAACCATATACACATCCATTGACACGTAAAAAAACTTTCACATACATTACTTATGACATATGCATTCTGAGGGGATGCACATGCGGGTGTATTTTGTTTATGTACGTGATTGTCTGTATTACTCTGAGTGGTAGAAGTGTTTCCTCAAGTCTGTGTGCAGTGGCAGGAGCGCCCTCTACAGGTTCCGGAAGGTACTATCACTTGTTTATCTCTTCCCCTCATCTTCCTCATCCTCACCATTCTCTCCTCTACTCCTCCGATTCTCTTCTTAGACTCCTTCCTCTCCTCCAGTCACCCCTTTCCTCTCTCCTCTCCTCTTCTCTTCTCTTCCCCTTTCCTCTTGTTCTCCTCTTCCTCTCCTTCAGTTTCTCCTCTTCCCTCCTCTCTCCCTTTTATTTCCCCCCCGTCAGCCTGCTCTCTCTCATTATTCAGAGCTAAGCCAGTGTCTTTATGACTTTGAGGGAGGAGGCGAGTCGGGGTTTAACGTCTTGCTGAGGGACATGCGGTCGTTTTAGGGGTCAAACCTGTGTTCTTCCTCTTACAAAACAACCTCTTCGTTCACTAAGACCCCACTTTACCACAATACATCAACTCTACCATACTAACCACAATACTGCTGAAACACCGCAACACGCCTGAACTAACAAATATTTGTGGGTCCAAAAGTTTGCAGTAGCACAGCCTCTCGGGTTTTTTGTTGTAACCTTTAATTTGTTCGGTCTGTTATTCTTTAATTTGTCCAGTCTGTTGTTCTGCAGCTTTTTCAGGTTGAACCAGTGCCCAAGCTTTTCATTGCCAGCAATGCTGCTGCACTGTATTGTTGTGCATGTGACAAATGAGAGCTTGAACTTGAATTTTTGTCTTGCACCACATGTGTTGACCCCTTATCCTGTTCTCATGGTAAATTATTAACACGCACATGCTCTCTCTCTCTCTCTCTCTCTCTCTCTCTCTCTCTCTCTCTCTCTCTCTCTCTCTCTCTCTCACACACACACACTCACACACTCTCACATACGCACACACACAATCTCTCTCACATGCACACACATTCTTTCTCGCTCACACACACACACACACTCTCATACACACATTCTCTCTCTCTCTCTCACACACACACACACACACACTCTCTCTCTCTCTCTCTCTCTCTCTCACACACACACACACACACTCTCTCTCTCTCTCTCTCACACTCACACTCACACACACACATTCTCTGTCTCATACAGACTCACTATTTCACTCACTCACTCTCTCTTTCTCTCACACACACTAACACACACTCACACACACACACTTCATCAGTGGTCACTCAGGGTCGAGTATGACTGTCCTCTTTCTCGGTCCTTGTGGGTATCCTTGGGAGAGGACGCCTGCACATGACAGCATTTTACGTGGAGAGGCTGATGCGCCTGCAGCCACCACACGGTCCTTGGCAGAGGGTAGCCAGAGTCCAGTGACATGGAAAACCAGGACGATTGGGGACCACCCTCTGCTGCAGCCTTCATCCGCCTTCACTGCCGTTGTGACCTGGAGACATCAGTTCCACCCAGATGCCTGTTCCACTGATGAGAACTTTGCCTCCTTAAGGTCTCACCCGCTTCTGGTGTGGGAAGATGGCCGCGCAAGTTCACGTTTGCAGCGGCCTTGCCCAGGACCGTCCATGCAGTGTCTTTGTCCACATCTGCGTATGAGTTTGTCTTCATTTGATGGCTGGGAGAGCTTGGTCTGCTGCTTCCTGTGGGCCCAGGGACCACAGCGCTGCTCAGAGCTGCGCCCGAAGAGGAAACACCGAGGGCGGTCTGACAGGACGCGGAAGTGGGGCAGGTTCAGCTAACTTCTACGAGTTTCGCCAGGGGGACGTAGCGCGTGGGAGGATCACGCTATTCCCCCCAGTTCACCCCCCCAAACAGGCGCCCCGACCGACCAGAGGAGGCGGTAGTGTAGCGACCAGGACACATACCCACATCCGGCTTCCCACCCGCAGACACGGGCAGTTGTGTTTGTAGGGACGCCTGACCAAGCTGGAGGTAACACGGGGATTTGAACCGGCGATCCCCGTGTTGGTAAGCAATGGAATAGACCGCTACACTACACTACCCCAAGCTCCGGACGGCATAGCTCTTGGGATCATTAGTACATGCAGGCTTCTCCACCACAACAAGGTGGCGATCCAGGAGATGAGAGAACACACACACATACACACAAACACACATTCACTCTTCCTATACTGGAAGCAGCGTTTGCATCTTGCAACAGCATCACCTAATAGCACACTTGCCTACATGCACACACATACATACCGTCACGAAAACATGCACACACACACACACACACACACACACACACTTAAAATATCTTGTGTCCTGTATATGTGAGCTCTCTGCATCTTTCTTATGTGTCCCTATTTCTTCATAAATTCATTTTTCCTTTCAAGTGTGTTGCATTGCACATTTTGTATGAAATGTGCGGCCGGAAAATAGTTTGATTGATCGATCGGTTAACACCGTTTACAACACTACCGTGATGGACGTGGCACAACTTCGCACACATCGGCTGTGGATTGCGCCTTGTGACCAACCAGGTAGTTTATCTGCATGTTTAGCAGTAGCTGCCATCATGGACAGCTCTGGGTGCTGTGGTTATATGTGCTGGTGACAGTACGATTCGTCTTATGATCATGTGGATCAACCCTGCATCTTTCCAGAAATGCAGCGTTTGGTGCAGCGAAGCCTATCTAGGTTGCCTCCGGGCTCGAACACGTTGTCAAATGGGGAAATGTAGACGGGGCCGGCGTCACCAGCTGGCAGGGGTTAACTCCGAGATGCGGGCTTGGTTATGACATTGTGTTGTCGACGCAGGCTAGTCTCTCGGGTGTGGTTTTAATTCTCTGAGACATCGGTTGGCAGCCTCTGAGCTGACCTGACAGGACGGTGGCCCAGTTGTCCTGCCAGTACCACTGCGGTTGACCTCCGTACCAAGGGTCTTGGTTTAATGGAGGAAGTGTGCGCGGTTGAGACGATGTGTCCGGGTGACCGTTCATAAAGTCTCCGGGGAAAGTGGATATAGGGCAGCCCCCAGGCCTCTGATGTGGATCCAAGCCTCAAAAGTACCGAGGAACCGTGACATGCCAGCAGCTTTGTATACTGAAACCGTTGGCGCTGTGTTGGATCTCTGTAAAACCAACTGACCACCATGCCAGAGCAGTGGTGGACTCAGGCTGTTTGAGGGGCAGGGGTGGGGAAAAAAATAAAAAGGGCAACAGCTGTATGCGGTGGGGCACCAGCACAGGAAGTCGTGATGCATTTATGGTCCACTGGAAGGGCACACCCAGACGGCACCATATCAAGTCAAGTCGACTTTATTTGTAAAAACAAAACCCTTTAACAGGGAGAAAAAATGGGAAGAAACCTCAGGGAGAGCAACAGAGGAGGGATCGCTCTCCCAAGACGCACAACGTGCAGTGGATGTTGTGTGTACACAATTTACACAATACAACATTGAAAGAGAATAACAGAATTATAATGGAATTATGAAATATATGAAGACTGTGATGAGGAGGATGCGAAGCAGTGTCCAGGCGCCACGTGACCAGCATCATCATGTAAAAAAAAAAAAAACCCACCCTAGAGGGCACTTAACCACGTTTTTTCCACTGGAAATGGACCTAGAGGGCACTTTATCATGTTTTGTCCACTGTAAAAGCACCCTAAGTGGCACTTAACCATAATTTGTCCACTGGAAAGGCACCCTAGAGGGCACTATATCATGTTGTCTTGCACATTGGTCCACCCTATAGGGCGCTTGAAGATGTTTTATCTACTGTAGGGGCACCCGAGAGGGCACTTTATCATGTTTTGTCTACTGGAAAGGCACCCTAGAGGGCACTTTATCATGTTTTGTCCGCTGGAAAGGCACCCTAGAGGGCATTTTATCATGTTTTGTCCACTGGAAAGGCACCCTAGAGGGCACTTTATCATGTTTTGTCCACTGGAAAGGCACCCTAGAGGGCACTTTATCATGTTTTGTCCACTGGAAAGGCACCCTAGAGGGCATTTTATCATGTTTTGTCCACTGGAAAGGCACCCTAGAGGGCACTTTATCATGTTTTGTCTGCTGGAAAGGCACCCTAGAGGGAACTTTATCATGTTTTGTCTGCTGGAAAGGCACCTTAAATGGCACTTTACCATGTTTTGTTCACTGGAAAGGCACCCTAGAGGGCACTATATCATGCTGTCTTGCACATTGGGCCACCCTATAGGGCACTTTAAGATGTTTTATCTACCATAGGGGCACCCTAGAGGGCACTTTATCACGTTTTGTCCACTGGAAAAGCACCCTAGAGGGCACTATCCTGTTTGTTGTCTTGCACATTGGTCCACTCTAGAGGGCACTTTATCACGTTTTATCTACCATGGGCATCCAAGAGGGCACTTTGCGGCGTTTTTTTTTTGTTTCTTTTCCAAATACAGGGGCAGCAGGAGTCCACCAGTGTGCGGGAGAGTAAATTGTAGTTTTATTGTTTTTTTTATTCCCCCCCCCCCCCAATTTCCCCCCGGCCAATTACCCCACTCTTCCAAGCCGTCTCGATCGCTGCTCCACCCGCTCTGCCGATCCAGGGAGGGCTGCACACTACCACATGCCTCCTCCGATACATGTGGAGTCGCCAGCTGCTTCTTTTCACCTGACAGTTTCGCCAGGGGGACGTAGCACATGGGAGGATCACGCTATTCCCCCCAGTCCCCCCCCTCCGAACAGGCGCCCCAACCGACCAGAGGAGGCGCTAGTGCAGCGACCAGGACACATACCCACATCCGGCTTCCCACCCGCAGACACGGTCAGTTGTGTCTTTAGGGACGCCGAATAAATCATAGTTTTAGATTCAGTTAAGGTTCCCCACCAACTTTTAGGGTTTGCTGTTGTGTCCCTTTCAATATATTTTTTAAATTCCACTGAAATTGTTTTTATCACAAACTCATCATTTTTCACAGCGTGTCTACAGTATATCAGACTCCTGTCTGGTTGCAGAGTGGACATTCAGTAGATGAAGAGATGGTAAGACACCCGAAAACATCTGAACAACTAAACCAAGGCTAAAAGAGCCACTTCCTGTAAAGGAGACATGATCCGATTCAGTTATTCAGAGACAGCTGGAAAATATTTAATTCTTTTTCCTTCAAAGAGTAGGACATTATTTGACAACGGGTGTGAAAAACAACGTCTGAGTCCATTCACACGTTGCAGGTTTCCCATGTGGTGGGGCGCTGGCACTGAAAATGGAAAGAGGAGCGAGAGGAGGAAAAAGGCAGGCGAGAGATGATTCTAGAAAGAGACAGACAATGAGAGAGAGAGTGAGAGCGAGAGAGAGAGAGAGGCGGAGGAAGGTGGGGAGAGATGGGGAGGTGGCAGATGTTTCCGTGGGTGGGTGTTTCCCCAGACGTGTTTGTGTGTGTGTGAGAGAGGACAGCCACATCTCAACTGAATGAGTCATAGTTTTCACACACAAACACACACATACACACACACACACATCGAAAGGTAACCTGGGAGGCTGGGGGAAGTCCACCGTTACCAAGGCAACAAGTGTTAAGTGACGCAGGTGGGTCTTTGAGCAGCGGGAGAACACCTGCTGAATGCTGAGAGATGAACACACACACACACACACACACACACACACACACAGGGATCAGGGGTATTAGTCTTATCGTGTGACAGGAGAAGCCCGGTGACATTTTCTCATAAAATTGAACCAATAAAAACATAAAATGGAGAAGAAACAAAAACTCTCTGTGGTTGTCGGGGGGGTTAGGAGAGGGGGCGTGGCTCATGGCAGAGTGGACACAATAGGGAGTCAGCCTCAGTTGTGCCAAAGTAACAAACTGTGTTTTATTGTACCGCAGTGGCTCCAGGACCGACAGACACAGGCGAAACAAGGAACGGCAGACAGAGCGAGAGAGGGAGAGGGAGAGAGAGAGGTCGCTTTGAAAGGAGAAAGCGGGAGAACACACCGGCTCGTGCGGGGTGAATGAGACAGCCGTAAATAGAAAGCCCGTGCTACCGCCTTAAATTGTGCCCTGGCTCCATTTGAACTCTTTTTGCTTCTTCCTTTCCCTGGCCGATAACATTCAGCTTCTAGTCTTTCTTTTCTTTTATTCTTCACGTCTCCCGCTGACCTTTCCTGTCTCCTCTTTTCCTTTCTCCTCTCCTGTGCTTTCCCTCTCCTCCGCTTCCTCTTGTTCCTCCGCCATCTACCGCAGTAACTCAGAGGGAAGAAGGAATAGAAAGTAAATTATTCATTCACATTTTCTCTCTATTCTCCTCTCTCTCTCTCGCCCCCCTCCCTCTTTCTCTCTTTTCCTTCCCCTCTTTCGCGGGTCTCTGGTGCCTGGAATATCCCCCCCCAACACCTTCCTTTTCACATTGGCTCAACAACGTACAGACAACAAACACAGCACAACCAGACTCTATAGGAGGTTTCGCCAGCTGACCTTTATACGTATACAGATGTGTACATCTGCTCATATTTGACCTACTGCTGCAAACCCCAAGCACGCTAGCACAGGCCAGAGGGAAGACCTGGGTTCTTTTTATAAATTTTAAGTGAAATATATATTTTTTACACAACATTGAAGGAAAAAAAAAACTTTAATTATGCAAGGCTGCTGCTGGTTCTCTTCACATAGGATTGCATAGGCTGAACTGTTTCCCACAAGAGAACATTAGTATCCATCACTACTTCTTCATGGTAAATAATCAGTGTTCTCCCCCCCCCTCTCCCTCCCTCTGCCTCTCTCTCGCTCTCCCTGTCCCCCCTCACTCTCTCTCTCTCTCTCTCTCTCTCTCTCTCTCTCTCTCTCTCTCTCTCTCTCTATATATATATATATATATATTTCACTCCAAGTGGCGAGCATGACAGCAGCTCAGGGGCGGGGTGAAGGCGGAGGTTCGAGGACGCCAGAGCTCAAAGGGAGCATGAATGAGTCATGAATGAGGCGACTTATGGAAAACTGTTGACGGAAGTGCTCAGAAAGTCGGACGGTAAGTGTGTCTTCAGAAATAGTGCGGTTACATAAGCGCTCCAGAATTTTTGTTCAAAAACTGCGAATAACAAGAAAGAGGAGGAGGGGGGAGGAGGAAGAAGAGGGTGTAGTTGGCAGCTGGTGAGAAATGGCTCCACAGAGAAAATGACGGAGGTGCTCCTTCAACAGACATCAACTCTTTAATGTTTTCAGACTTTTTTCTTTAAATGCTTTGGTGCATCTCCACATTTTAATGTGTCAGGGTTGCAGCGGTTGATTTAAAGTAGGGTCGCACATTACTTGGGATCTCTCAGCGGTAAATCATGTAGTTGTTTTTGGTTTAGCTATCAATTTACTCAAGCCTCCGTAGACAAGCAGTAATAAAATTAATATAAAAGGCCTGGGGGGCAGAGGAAGAGGGGCGAAAGAGTGATGGGGGTAGGTCTGCTATCTATCACTTCAGTACCATAATCCAAGCACGCACGTGCACACACACACACACACACACACACACACACACACACACACACACACACACACAAACATCAGTAATATTCATTGTAGTAGAGGAAGGAGGTCAATCAATCTGTTCTTATGCCTGTCTCTCCCCCGCCCTCTCGCTCTCTCTCTCTCCCTGCCTCCCTCTCTCTCTCTCTGCCCTCTCTCTCTCTCTGCCCTCTCTCTCTTTGCCCTCTCTCTCTCTCTCTCTTATCTTGCGCCCTCTGTTCTCTGCCTTTCTTCCTCCTCGCACCATTTCCCACCTCTTCTTCCTGTGTGGTCTGCTCTCTCCCTCCCTCCCTCCCTCCATACAGATCATACACTCTTTCACCCAGACACCCGGTGGATCGTTTCATCTGTCTCATTTGTCTGAAGGCTTGAAACAAATGTCCTGCTGCACGACCTACCGTCTCCACTTAAGCTGAGTCTCCCCCTCCGTGACAGGTTTGCTATATCCAAAAGGTCAAAGCTGTAACAGATCAAATCAGAGCTTTCACCTGGATTTCCCTCACTGTATTTTTCCTTTCTTTTTTAACAAGCATCAGTTTTTGTTTTTGTTTTTTTACTTAAACTAACGAGAATACCATAGCTGCATGTCAAACCCTGAGATGCATCCTATGTATATTATTATGGCTTATTTTGACTACCATATGGTAGTCAAAAGAAGCCGTAGTGGTAGTAGTAATAATAGTAGCAGTAGTAGTAGCAACGGTGGTAGTGGTAGTAGTAATAGTAGTAGTAGTAGCAGCAATGGTGGCAGTGGTAGTAGTAATAATAGTAGTAGTAGTAGTAGTAGTAGCAGCAATGGTGGTAGGTGGTAGTGATAGTAGTAATAGAAGTAGTAGTAGTAGCAATGCGGTAGTGGTATTAGTTATAGTAGTATCAGCAGTAGTAGCAGGAGTAGTACCAATGGTGGTAGTTGTACTAGTTATAGTAGTAATAGTAGTAGTGTCACCATTGGTATGACTACGACTACTATTACTACTTTTATGATAATAATAAACGATGATGCCATAGTAACACTAATGAGAATACACTATCAATTAAATTACAGAATTAAAATACAAAAGTCTAGGAGCCTATCCTCAGTGTTTCAGAATAGGGATTATCTCTCTCACTCTATCATTTCTCTCTCTCTCTCTCTCTATAGGGGTAGCAGAAAGGTATAGATTAAAACAAAGCAAACGACTAAGGTCCCCCCCATTTTACCAGATTTCTGTGTTGGAAAACAATGGCGGCACGTCGGCTGACTGTCTTGTTGTTGTTGTTGTTGTCATCGTCATTGAGTCCAGCAAACTGATACATGCAATCCTCGGTGACCTTTGCAGCAATTACAGCACAATGACATCAGCTGAAGGAGTTTGGAAATGGCACACAAACTGCGTGTCTGATCGGCAGTCAGGTGGAAATTAGCACATGTGGCCCTTTGAAACTGAACTAAGCCCTATGTATACTGGGTGGGACACAGAATGCCCCCCCCCCGTATTTAATGGCTTCAGGGCGGCTGGAAGACAGTCTATTATTATCCGAGACCAGGTCCTTTATCGCTTTTTTATGTGAACATAAACCTGTCTTGCCTCAGACAAATGCCTGATTACATCACAGGTCTGAGAACCTTATGATGAACTGCAGCTCAGCACAGCTCGCTTAAACGCTGGAGAGAACGGAGAACCAGAGACGTTCGTCTGTCAATGCCAACTCCCTTACGGCATGTGTGGTGAGACGGTGTGTGTGTGTATGTGTGTGTATCTTCCACAGATCTAGGTTAGAAAGAGCCAGAATTGGCATTGATTGGTTCGCCATCAGCCACACTCTCTCCCAACCACAACTAGATGAACCACAGTCCCCGGTTCACTGCAGCACTGCTGACGGCACCGCTGACTGCATTGGCCCTTAGCAGAGGACAGTATGAGATTTCATTTAGGTGCACAGTCGTTGACTTGCATCAACAAGTTATGGCAATGATTTGGTCACCTTTGTAAAGCTACCCACCAACCAAGTTGCCGACCTAGCTATGCAAGGCATGTACATTTAATGAGACGTGTGTATTGCAGAGTCAGTCAGGAAGATTTTACTTTCATGATTTTTACTTTCAAGATGGGGATACAAGGTCCCCCCACCCCTCAACTTTTTCTCCCCAATTGTACATGGCTAACTACCCCACTCTTCTGAGCCATCGCGGTCGCTGCTCCACCCCTCTGCCAAGCCGGGGAGGGCTGCAGACTATCGCATGCCTCCTACGATACATGTGGAGTCGTCAGCCGCTTCTTTTCACCTGACAGTGAGGAGTTTCACCAGGGGGACGTAGCGCATGGGAGGATCACGCTATTCCCCCAGCCCCCCCCCCCCCCCCCCCCGCCCCGAACAGGTGTCCCGACCAACCAGAGGAGGCACTAGTGCAGCGACCAGGACACATACTCACGTCCGGCTTCCCACCCACAGACACGACCAGTTGTTTCCGCAGGAACGCCCGACCAAGCCAAGATCCCATGTTGGTAGGCAACGGAATAGACCGCCATGCCACCTGGACGCCCCAATACAAGGGTTTTAAGGACACCTACTACAACATGCAGAAAATACAGCCATAATTTGCCAGTCTTTAAAAAGAAAACATGAAAAATATTTCTGGAGCTCACTCTGAGTAGCAACACTGACAGCTCAATAGGGTCAGCCGACCGTACAATCTCCACCAGGAAGCGCATCTTCACCGGCGACGGAAGTCACACAATCAGTCTTCTCAGACAAGTAATTTTCTTTTTCTGCCAGTATTCTGGTGCTAAAGTAGATTGGCTTGAGGGACGCTCTCGCTGTCATCGGTTGTTCCGCTGTCAGGCTGCTGATGACGCTCTGGGCATTCTGTTAAGGTGAGCATCCCTCCCGTCCCTCAGGCTGATCCACTCCAGCACCAACCTTCTGACAAATCCTGCTCTTGACGCCCACGCCTGTTTCACCTCATTACCTTGACCCGTCAGGGGAAGTACCGAAACTTCTACAATCTCCTCTCAAATGTCCAACCAGGGAGCTGCATATGACACAGATTGTGTTTGACAGCACTGCTGAAAGCTTGTCATAATCTTATTTGTCTAAACCCTGCGTTTAAAATGCACGATATAGTTGTGTGAGTGCAATATTTCACATCTGTGCACACCGTGACGCACTAGTCAGCACCACAGTGCAGACAGCATCCCGTCTAAAAGAGCTGATATACTGATTTATACTGCACCTAATCCTAACCATCACTGTACATGGATCATGGTCGTACTAATCCCAGGTACAGGGTATAGGAAGGGGATAAAGGCAGGTGTGGCCAACATGCTGGGTTTGCAGTTTGCATTGTGGACTCACAACAACCAGCAGGAGCGGCCCTGGGTTTAATCCTAAGCCCTTCTATGTGGACTTTGTATGTTCTTCCCGTGTTTGCATGTGTTTCATCCCACAGTGCAAAGAAATGCAGTGTAGATTAATGGGAGACTCTAGATTGCCCCTAAGTATCAACAGTGTGAACTGAATGAATGTGTGTGTGCGTGTGGGCCGCAATGGACTGGCAACCTGTTTGGTGCGTTCCACCCAATGCATGCTGGGATGTACTCTTAAACCCCCCACTACCCTGCACCAGATTTAGTGGGTATAGATTGGGTAGGTAGCTTTGTATTGCAAGATTACACTGACCTTTTCACAGGCAAGTCTCAACTGATTTAAGTGTTGTGCAATGAAAAGAGTCGATCAGCACTCGGTGTCCATTACTTACTGCCTTACGTATGCTAATCAATGTGAGGTGATGCTAAAATAGCATAAATTTCCCACTAAGCTGACACAGTGGTAAAGCAGTAAACCAAATAATTACTAGATCAACAAGCATGGCACTGTTCTCAATTACTGGCTTCCTGTCTTTGTTTAAAAAAAGCGTAATGCTGGTGGTTTTCCATTAAAACAGTATGAAACTGAGTCTTATTACAGTGGTTGACAGTGCCGAAGACTCGCTTGCCTCTCATAGGTTACTGTTATTCCATTAATGTCCTGCCTTTACAGCCAACTGAGAAAACCTGAGATCAAGCAGTAATATGTTTAGCAGTATTTTTATTAAGTCTGTTTATTTTTTCATGATTTAACATGTCAAAACGAGAAATACATTAATTCATCAGAGTGAAAACATATTTTGGGCATCGACAGAAACGAAACGAAACTCAAGTCAGAGATCTGATGTTGTGCCAAAGTTAACTAAAAGGCCAGAAAGGCGAGTGGGTCCATGATGTGAAATGATGGGAAAGAAATCAGCTGGTGCACGGTGGTTTCAGTGACAGAGAGCGCCCATGACCGACATACCCCCCCCCCACACACACACACGTCATTAACAGCTAGTTTATATCAAGCTCTACAGACAGACTGTAGAGGGTGTGACTACTGACTTATCAGCCACTACATAAGGAGAGTCACTTTATATTGTGTGTGTGTTTGTGTGTGTGTGTGTGTGTGTGTCTCAGTGTGTTCCCATAGTGTTTCTGTGTTGAGCACATGATGTGTATTCGAACCATGTACCAGTCCAAAACAGAAACTCCTCTGCCCATGCTCCTGTTACTCATGACACTAAGAACCTGTTTACACTGTGTTTTAAAATGCGTTTTGGGCAATCGGATCGCAAGTGGACAGCGAGACACATTGCCGTTTACACCTGTGTCTATCATGCGTCTCCAGTTGTGATCAGATTTCGTTACTCCGAAGAAGAAGAAGAAGAAGAAGCTTTTGTTACTGTCTTCGACTTGTCGGGGACGCATCAGGACACATTAGCGTTTACACTACAAAAGATATGTGGTCACATGCGTCCCAGACCACCTCGGCAAGTGGTTTGAGTAACCAGTTCACAAAACGTTTTGGTGGTCGTTTACACGTGTATTCAGCGCTGTCCACTTGGTCACAAATAGGTACTCCTTTTCCAAAACCTCAATTTCCCCCATTATAAATGTGATTTTTGGGCTCACGATAGATAGAGAGAGACCTCCAATTTCAAGACCACATCAATAAAGTCCATTTCAGTCTCCGTCGCTGAATCTGCCTAGAAATGACACATAATGATCATTTCTGACTCTTTTTCTATGTTTTTTTTTAACAGCGGAGCTGCACCGTGAACCTGACAGTGTTGTCGTGTGACTTGTCACTCTTCAAACCTGATGCCATGGCAACATGAGCGCCCTCTGTTTCTGCATCTGCATCGTCGCCCTCTATTCGCCACTTGGGGCGATAAAGAACATTGCATACAGTTTTCTAACCGATAGCTAAACTAGCTGCCTTTCCTTTACACGAGAAAAGCGAAAGTCGGGGAGCTGTAAGACCGCCATCCGACAACTTATCACTGTTTACTAAAAGCGAACTCATTCTTCACTGTTGTTGTGGATGGCTGTGAGAAAAAGGCAAAGAAATAGAAGACAACCCACCAGACGGCAACCACCAGAGACTATCATTCTGTGTTCACCAGTCAAAGCAACTGGGGGAGATTACAATGCAAAAGTGAACAAGTCACATCATCCATCCATCCATCATCCAAACTGCTTATCCTTTCTCAGGGTCGCAGGGATGCTGGAGCCTATCCCAGCAGTCATTGGGCAACAGGCAGGGAGACACCCTGGACAGGCCGCCAGGCCATCACAAGGCCCACACACATTCACACCTAGGGACGATTTA